>NW_024427439.1:0-35758 GCF_017639655.2 Falco naumanni
CCCAGGGACCAGACCCTGTAGAAGAGGAGGATGAAGTTGATGGCGAAGGCGAGGAAGAGCGCCAGGAACCGCAGGTTGTAGAAGTTCCTGGACAGGTAGTTCTGCACCGGAGTGGGGTGGGGGTGGGGGTGGGGAGACACGCTCAGGACCCCCCCAGCACCCCCCCAGGGTCAACCCCCATTGAGGGGGGGTCCACTGTCCCCCCCCCCCCTCCCCCATCCACCCACCCAGGGATAGGGGTCCTGGTGGCTGGCTCACATATGGGGATGGGGGTCTTGGGGATGGGGCAACAGGGTTCTCAGAGCTGGGGAAATGGGGGTCCCACCCCCCCTCCAGCCCCCCTCCAGCCCCCCTCCAGCCCCCCTGCCCCCCCCCTTACCAGGAACTTGATCCTCTGGACCTCCAGCTCGGCCCAGAACTCAAAGGCTCCCTCGGCCGGCGGCGCCTTGCGCTCCCGGGGCACCGACTTGCGCCTCTTCGGGGGGGCGGGGGGCTCGGGACCCCCCTCGCCCCCCTCGGCCCCCTCCTTCTCCCCGTTCTCTGTGCTGTGGCGAGGGTGCTGCCTGGGTGGGGAGTCCCCAGAGGGGCCCTCCGCCCTTCCCATGGCCCCCCCAGGGGGGCCAGGCACCCACCCTGCTGCCCGTGGGGCCATGGGCCCACCCTATAGACCCAATGGGACCATGGGATTACCCTATAGACTCAATGGCCCCACCCTATAGACCCAATGGGACCATGGGAGCACCCTATAGACTCAATGGCCCCACCCTATAGACCCAATGGGACCATGCGCCCACCCTATAGACCCAATAGGACCATGGGATCACCCTATAGATTCAATGGCCCCACCCTATAGACCCAATGGGGCCATGGGACTACCCTATAGACTCAATGGGCCCACCCTATAGACCTAGTAGGGCCATTGACCCACCCTATAGACCCAATGGGACCATGGGCCCACCCTACAGACTCAATGGGCCCACCCTATAGACCCAGTAGGGCCATTGACCCACCCTATAGACCCAATGGGACCATGGGACCACCCTATAGACTCAATGGGCCCACCCTATAGACCTAGTAGGGCCATTGACCCACCCTATAGACCCAATGGGACCATGGGACCACCCTATAGACTCAATGGGCCCACCCTATAGACCCAGTAGGGCCATTGACCCACCCTATAGACCCAATGGGACCATGGGACCACCCTACAGACTCAATGGGCCCACCCTATAGACCCAGTAGGGTCATTGACCCACCCTATAGACCCAATGGGACCATGGGACCACCCTATAGACTCAATGGGCCCACCCTATAGACCTAGTAGGGCCATTGACCCACCCTATAGACCCAATGGGACCATGGGACCACCCTATAGACTCAATGGGCCCACCCTATAGACCCAGTAGGGCCATTGACCCACCCTATAGACCCAATGGGACCCTGGGACCACCCTATAGACTCAATGGGCCAACCTATAGACCTAGTGGACCATGGGCCCACCCTATAGATCCAGTGGGGCATGCGCCCACCCCATAGCGCCCATGGGGCTGCGCCCCCCCAGTGGCGCCCCCGCCCCCACTTACTCAGCTTTCTCCACCTCAGCCGCCGGCTCCTCCTCCTTCTGCGGCTGCTCCTCCCCCACCTCCTCCCCACCCTCCTGTGGTGGGAGACAGGGTCAGGCCCGGGGCGGGGGAGGGGGCACAGACACCCCCCCCGCACCCCCCAACGCCCTGCTCAGGGTGGCCATGCCCATGGGGGGGTGGGAACCAGGGGGCGGGGGACCCCCGCTCTGCTCCCCACTGCTGGGAGGGAGCCCAGGGTCCTCCTCCCCCGCCACATAGGGACCCCCCCTCAGCATCCTGCCCCTCCATAGGGGACCCTGGGGTCCCAGCCCCCCCGTATGGACCCCCAGCATCCTGCTCCCCCAGATAGGACCCCCGCCTCAGCATCCCACCCCCCCACAGGGGACCCTCAGCATCCTTCCCCTTCCCCCAGGGACCCTCAGCATCCCCTCCCCATAGCCCCCCCCACAGGGGACCCCCAGCATCCTTCCTTCCTCCCTAGGGACCCCCCCCCAGCATCCCCTCCCCATAGCCCCCCCCCCCCCCCCAAGGGACCCCCCAGCATCCCACCCCACCACAGGAGACCCCTGGGGTCCCACTCCCCCATAGGGACCCCCAGCATCCTTCCCCCCCCGCCAAGGGACCCACCCCCCAGCATCCCCTCCCCATAGCCCCCCCAACGGCACCCCCAGCATCCTTCCTTCCTCCCTAGGGACCCCCCCCAGCATTCCCTCCCCATAGGCCCCCCCCCGGACCCCCTGGGGTCCCACTCCCCCCATAGGGACCCCCAGCATCCTTCCCCCCCACCAAAGGACCCACCCCCCAGCATCCCCTCCCCATAGCCCCCCCAAAGGCACCCCCAGCATCCTTCCTTCCTCCCTAGGGACCCCCCCCCAGCATTCCCTCCCCATAGGCCCCCCCCCCCGGACCCCTGGGGTCCCACTCCCCCATAGGGACCCCCAGCATCCTTCCCCCCCGCCAAAGGACCCACCCCCCAGCATCCCCTCCCCATAGTCCCCCAAAGGGACCCCCAGCATCCTTCCTTCCTCCCTAGGGACCCCCCCCCAGCATTCCCTCCCCATAGGCCCCCCCCCCCGGACCCCTGGGGTCCCACTCCCCCATAGGGACCCCCCAGCATCCTTCCCCCTCCCCATAGGCCCCCCACCGGACCCCTGGGGTCCCACTCCCCCATAGGGACCCCCAGCATCCTTCCCCCTCCCCATAGGCCCCCCCCCCCGGACTCCTGGGGTCCCACTCCCCCCATAGGGACCCCCAGCATCCTTCCCCCTCCCCAGGCCCCCTCCCCCTCCCCCCAAGCCCCCATATCAGCCACCTACCCCAATCTTCCTCTGGAGGATGGGAGTGCCCTCGGGGGTGGGGGGCTCGGCGCCGGGGGGCTCCCCGATGTCCCCCAGCCCCCCGGGGGCGTCGGGGGCCGCCAGCCGGTAGTGCCCGGGGTCCTTGTGCACCCCGAAAGCCGCCATGGGCGCCGCCACCACCGCCGCCTCCTCCTCCCCCTGCTCCTCCTCCTCGGGGGGCTGCGGCAGGTGGGGGGCGGGCAGGGGGACGGGGTCCCGGCCCCCCCCCCCTCCTCGCCGCCCCCCGCCTCGCCGCCCCCCACGGCGTCCTGCGTGGGGTCGGGCATGCTGGCCAGCAGCTCGGCCAGCGCCAGCCGCTGCGCCCCCTCCACCAGCCCCCCCCCCAAAAAGCGAGGTCCAGGCCAGGCGCCCCACGGCCCCCAGCACCCCCCACCCCCCCAGCACCCCCCCCCAGCACCGCCCCGGCCGGCGGCCGCCCCCGCCGCCCACGCCAGCTCCCGGCCCGGCCGCCGCCTCAGCCGCCGCCACCGCCGCCGCCAGCTGTGGGGGGACCCCAAGCAACGCCACCAACCCCCAGCCCCCGCCAGCAGCGCCCCGAAAGCGGCGTCGGGGGGAGGTCCGGCGGCTTCGGGGGGTTCCTCCTCCTCCTCGTCCTCCTTGTCCTCCTCCCCGTCGTGGGGGGGTTCCTCCTCGGAGAGGCGCGAGGCGATCTGCATCTCGAAGATGGTGTCCTCGCAGAAGCTGACGAAGAGCTCCATCTTCTCGGCCTCGCCGCCCTCGTTGACCACGTCGAAGATGAACTGCCGCTTGGACTCCTTCACCTGCGGCATCTCCCACTGCGCCTTGTTGGCCGCGCTGATCTCGAAGTAGAGCCGCTCGATCCGCCGCGCCGCCCCCATGATCTCGATGCGACCCAAGAAGGGACGGAAATACTCCAGGATGCTGGTGGCTTGCTCCAGGAAGGTGCGCAGCCGCTGGTCGTGGGGCACGTGCTCGGCCAGGTTGGTCAGCAGCACGGCCACGTTGAAACCGATGTCGCGGGCCGGTTCTTGGAAGCGGCCGGCGAAGGCTTCGGCGTCGATCATCTCGTTCTCGTCCGCCTCGGAGCAGGAGAGGAGGAACTGGATCTCGGCGGGTTCGTACTGCTTCTGGCTGTCCATGGCTTTCTGGAAATCCTTTTTGGAGATGAGGCCCCGCGGGTCCGATATGTAATCCCGGAAGGCGTCCGAGGCCACGATGTCCCTCAGCTTCAGGAACATGTCGAAGAACTTGAGGATCATGGTGACGTTGCTGGACGACTCCACCAGCATGTCCACCATCTGACGGGCGATGGTCCCGTTCACCACGTTCCCTGAGGAGAAGGAGTGGGGGGGGGGGGGGCGTCCTGTCAGGTGCCGGGGCGCTGCGGGGCACCTTGGGGACAGTGGTCCCAGGTGGCCCAGGACACCTCCCGTGGCACCCACGGATGATGGGGAGCAGCCTGGAGGGGACACCCCGGAGGGTGAGGGGACACCTTGGGTGGTCAAGGGACACCTTGGGTGGTCAAGGGACACCTTGGGTGGTCAAGGGACACCCCGGAGGGTGAGGGGACACCTTGGGTGGTCAAGGGACACCCCAGAGGGTGAGGGAACACCTTGGGTGGTCAAGGGACACCTTGGGTGGTCAAGGGACACCCCGGAGGGTGAGGGGACACCTTGGGTGGTCAAGGGACACCTTGGATGGTCAAGGGACACCCCAGAGGGTGAGGGGACACCTTGGGTGGTAAAGGGACACCCCGGAGGGTGAGGGGACACCTTGGGTGGTCGAGGGACACCTTGGGTGGTCAAGGGACACCTTGGATGGTCAAGGGACACCCCAGAGGGTGAGGGGACACCTTGGGTGGTCAAGGGACACCCTGGAGGGTGAGGGAACACCCCGGGTGGTCAAGGGACACCTTGGATGGTCAAGGGACACCTTGAATGGTCAAGGGACACCCCGGAGGGTGAGGGGACACCTTGGGTGGTCAAGGGACACCTTGGGTGGTCAAGGGACACCCCAGAGGGTGAGGGGACACCTTGGGTGGTCAAGGGACACCTTGGGTGGTCAAGGGACACCCTGGAGGGTGAGGGGACACCTTGAGTGGTCAAGGGACACCTTGGATGGTCAAGGGACACCCTGGAGGGTGAGGGGACACCTTGGGTGGTCAAGGGACACCTTGGATGGTCAAGGGACACCCTGGAGGGTGAGGGGACACCTTGGGTGGTCAAGGGACACCTTGGGTGATCAAGGGACACCCTGGAGGGTGAGGGGACACCTTGGGTGGTCAAGGGACACCTTGGGTGGTCAAGGGACACCCTGGAGGGTGAGGGGACAGCCTGGGTGGTCAAGGGACACCTTGGGTGGTCAAGGGACACCCCGGAGGGTGAGGGGACACCTTGGGTGGTCAAGGGACACCTTGAGTGGTCAAGGGACACCCTGGAGGGTGAGGGGACAGCCTGGGTGGTCAAGGGACACCTTGGGTGGTCAAGGGACACCCCGGAGGGTGAGGGGACACCTTGGGTGGTCAAGGGACACCTTGGGTGGTCAAGGGACACCCCGGAGGGTGAGGGGACACCTTGGGTGGTCAAGGGACACCTTGGATGGTCAAGGGACACCCTGGAGGGTGAGGGAACACCTTGGGTGGTCAAGGGACACCCTGGAGGGTGAGGGGACACCTTGGGTGGTCAAGGGACACCTTGGATGGTCAAGGGACACCCTGGAGGGTGAGGGAACACCTTGGGTGGTCAAGGGACACCTTGGGTGGTCAAGGGACACCCCGGAGGGTGAGGGGACACCTTGGGTGGTCAAGGGACACCTTGGATGGTCAAGGGACACCCTGGAGGGTGAGGGGACACCTTGGGTGGTCAAGGGACACCTTGGATGGTCAAGGGACACCCTGGAGGGTGAGGGGACACCTTGGGTGGTCAAGGGACACCTTGGGTGGTCAAGGGACACCCTGGAGGGTGAGGGGACACCTTGGGTGGTCAAGGGACATCCCAGAGGGTGAGGGGACACCTTGGGTGGTCAAAGGACACCCCGGAGGGTGAGGGGACACCTTGGGTGGTCAAGGGACACCCCGGAGGGTGAGGGGACACCTTGGGTGGTCAAGGGACATCCCAGAGGGTGAGGGGACACCTTGGGTGGTCAAGGGACACCTTGGGTGATCAAGGGACACCCTGGAGGGTGAGGGGACACTTTGGGTGGTCAAGGGACACCTTGGATGGTCAAGGGACACCCCGGAGGGTGAGGGGACACCTTGGGTGGTCAAGGGACACCTTGGGTGGTCAAGGGACACCCCGGAGGGTGAGGGGACACCTTGGGTGGTCAAGGGACACCTTGGGTGGTCAAGGGACACCCTGGAGGGTGAGGGGACACCTTGGGTGGTCAAGGGACACCTTGGGTGGTCAAGGGACACCTCCAGTGGCATGGCCCACCATGGATGGTGGGGAGCACCCTGGAGACCAAGGGGCCACCATGAGGGACAGGGGCCACCACGGAGAGGCAGGGGACACCCCCAGTGGCATGGGGACACCCCGGCCGAGGAGGGGACCTCATCTTTGGGGGCCACCCCTGGAGACCCTGGGGGTGACATCAGGACACCTCCAGCGGTGGATGGGCTGTCCCAACCCCCCGGGTGGCGTGGGACAACGAGGACAGGGCGGATGGGGGGTGGGGGTGGGGGGGGTGACACACGACACCCTGGGGGACGTTGGGTCAGCGGAGGGGTCCTGGGCACCCCTGGGGGGGGAGGGGACACAAGGGGACCGTCACCTTCCAGCAGGGACAGCAGCATCACCACCATGTCCTTCTGCAGGTCCAGCAGCTCCTTCAACAGCCCGATCTGGCTGGAGTCCTGGGGGGGGGGGTGGGTGGGTGGGGGGGGGGGGCGGGGCGGGGGGGGGGGGGGGGGGAGGGGAGACACACCGTGAGCCCAAGGTGCCCCTCCCTCCATGCTGTGCCCCCGCCCCCCAGCCCCCATCTCACCCGGGGGTCCTCGCACCCGCGAGCCACAGGGGGAGTGGTGGCCCCCCATCTCACATGGGGGGGGGGGCGGGGGGATGGGGGAGGGGGATGGGGGTGGGGGGGATGGGAGAGGGGGGAGGGGGATGGGGGAGGGGTCGCCATGCTGGGGAGGGGGCGGCGGTGGCTGGGAAGGTCCGTCAGAGACAGCGGGGGGTGCCTCCCCCCCGGGGGGGTCTTGGGGTCACCCCCTCCCCATTTTGGGGGTGGGGGGTGGGGGGTGGGGGGCGGTCTGCGGGACCCCGGTGTTGCCCCCCACCCCAGCTGGGGGTAGCAAGAAGGGGGCAGCGGGTTAGTAAGGGGTTGGGGGGGGTCCCAGTGCTCCCAGTGCCCTCCCAGTGCCCCCCTAGTTCCCTCCCAGTGCTCCCAGTGCCATCCTAGTTCCCTCCCAGTGCTCCCAGTGCCCCCCCAGTGGCCTCCCAATGTTCCCAGTGCCCCCCTAGTTCCCTCCCAGTGCTCCCAGTGCCATCCTAGTTCCCTCCCAGTGCTCCCAGTGCCCCCCCAGTGCCCTCCCAATGTTCCCAGTGCCCCCCTAGTTCCCTCCCAGTGCCTCCCCAGTACCCACCCAGTGCTCCCAGTGACCCCTAGTTCCCCCTCAGTGCCCTCCCAGTGCTCCCAATGCCCCCCTAGTTCCTTCCCGGTGCTCCCAGTGCCCCCCCCAGTACCCTCCCAGTGCTCCCAGTGACCCCCAATTCCCTCCCAGTGACCCCCCAGTGCCCTCCCAGTGCTCCCAGTGCCCCCCTAGTTCCTTCCCAGTGCTCCCAGTGCCCTCCCAGTGCCCTCCCAGTACTCCCAGTGCCCCCCTAGTTCCCTCCCAGTGCCCTCCCAGTGCTCCCAATGCCCCCCTAGTTCCCTCCCAGTGACCCCCCAGTGCCCTCCCAGTGCTCCCAGTGCCCCCCTAGTTCCCTCCCAGTGCTCCCAGTGCCCCCCCAGTGCCCTCCCAATGTTCCCAGTGACCCCCCTAGTTCCCTCCCAGTGCCCCCCCAGTGCCCTCCCAGTGCTCCCAGTGCCCCCCTAGTTCCTTCCCAGTGCTCCCAGTGCCCTCCCAGTACCCTCCCAGTGCTCCCAGTGCCCCCCTAGTTCCCTCCCAGTGCTCCCAGTGCCCTCCCTGTGCTCCCAGTGCCCCCCTAGTTCCTTCCCAGTGCTCCCAGTGCCCCCCCAGTGCCCTCCCAGTGTTCCCAGTGCCCCCCTAGTTCCCTCCCAGTGCCCTCCCAGTGCTCCCAGTTCCCTCCCAGTACCCTCCCAGTGCCTCCCAGTGCCCTCCCAGTACCCTCCCAGTGCTCCCAGTGACCCCCTAGTCCCCCCCCAGTGCCCCCCCAGTGCCCTCCCAGTGCTCCCAGTACCCCACAAGTGCTCCCAGTGCCCTCCCAGTGCTCCCAGTACCCTCCCAGTGCTCCCAGTGCCCCCCCGGTGCCCTCCCAGTGCTCCCAGTACCCTCCCAGTGCTCCCAGTGCCCACCTGGGCCAGCTTCTTCATCATGTGGGCGAAGACGTGGAGGAAGCCGACGACGGCGTCCCAGAGGCGGCTGTGGGCCAGGCTCTGCTGGTTGCCCGTGCAGGGACCCTGCAGGCGGTGGGTGCTGGAACCGGGACCCCCAGGGACCACCCCGGGGGCACTTGGGGACAGTGGGACCCCTGGGGAGTCCTGGGACCCCCAGGGAACTGGGAGCCCTGGGATACTGGCGGGTCCTGGGGACCCCAGGGGCTTTGGGGACATGGGGACCCTCAGGGACAGGGAGACCCCTGGGACACTGGGCTCCTTGGGGACCCCCAGGACATCAGGACCCCTGGGACACTGGGCTCCTTGGGGACCCCCAGGGTCATCAGGGTCTTCGGGGACCTCCAAGGCCATCAGGACCCCTGGGACACCAGGTCCTTGGCGACCCTCAGGGTCACCACAGCGGGCTGTGCCCCTCCCCCCCCCCCCCCCCCCACACACACCCACTGCCTGGCTGTGCCTGCCGAGGGTCTGGGGGGGTCGGTGTGGGTCTGGGGGCTGGGGGTCCGTGGGGTGGGGGAGGGGTCTGACCTGGATGTACTCGGTGAGGCTGTTGAAGACCTGCTTGGCCACGGCCATGGCCTTGGAGAAGTTGCGCTTCCCCTGCTCGTCGATCACGTCCTTCCCCGAGTAGTACCAGTAGAAATCGCTGATGGACTCCTGGGGGGAGGGGGGGGGGACGTCAGGGGGGGGGGGGTGGGGGGTGGGGGGCGGGGTGGGGGGGTGGGGGGGGGGGGGAGGGGAGGGACACACAAGGGGGGCACCGGCATCTGGAGAGGGGGAGGAGGGCACTGGGACATGGTGGGGGGAGGGGGGGCACCGGGACACGGGGGATGGGGATGGAGGGGGACACAGGGGGAGGGGGGGGGGCAGCGGGGGATGGGGGGATGGGGGGGGGGGCACCGGGATATGGTGGGGGGAGGGGGGGCACTGGGACACGGGGGGATGGCGGGGGCGGGGCACCGGGACATGGTGGGGGGAGGGGGGGCACCGGGACACGGGGGGATGGGGATGGAGGGGGACACAGGGGGAGGGGGGGGCACCGGGGGATGGGGGGATGGGGGGGGGGGCACTGGGACATGGGGGGATGGGGAGGGGGCACTGGCACACAGGGGGATGGGGATGGAGGGGAACATGGGGGGGGGGGGGCCACCGGGGGATGGGGGGATTGGGGGAGGGGCACTGGGACATGGGGGGATGGGGATGGAGGGGAACATGGGGGGGGGGCCACTGGGGGATGGGGGGATTGGGGGGGGGGCACTGGGACATGGGAGGATGGGGATGGAGGGGGACACAGGGGGAGGGGGGGGCAGTGGGGGATGGGGGGATGGGCGGGGGGGCACCGGGACATGATGGGGGGAGGGGGGGCACCGGGACATGGGGGGATAGAGTGGGACACGGGGGGGGGGGGGCACTGGCATACGGGGGGATGGGGAGGGGGGGCACCGGGACATGGTGGGGGGAGGGGGGGCACCGGGACATGGGGGGATGGGGTTGGAGGGGGACACAGGGGGAGGAGGGGGGCACCGGGGGATGGGGGATGGGGAGGGGGGGCACCGGGACATGGGGGGATGGGGATGGAGTGGGGACACGGGGGGGGGGGGGGGCACTGGCACACGGGGGGATGGGGGGGGGGCACCGGGACATGGTGGGGGGAGGGGGACACCGGGACACGGGGGGATGGGGATGGAGGGGGACACGGGGGGGGGGGGGGGGGGGCACCGGGGGATGGGGGGGGGGGGCACTGGGACATGGGGGGATGGGGATGGAGGGGAACATGGGGGGGGGGGCCACCGGGGGATGGGGGGATGGGGGGGGGGCCCCCGGGACATGAGGGGATGGGGAGGGGGGGCCCCGGGACATGGGGGGATGGGGGGGGGGGGGGGCAATGTGACATGGGGGGATGGGGACAGGGGGGCACTGGGGACGGGGGGGGGGGCCACCAGCACCAGGAGGGCACGTGCCCAGGGCCGCGGGTCCGAGCTGGGGGTGTGGGGCAGGGACAGGGATTTGGGGGGGGGGGGAGGGGCAGGCTGGAGGACCCGGGGGGGTCTGGGGGGGGGGTCTGGGGGGGGGTCCGGGGGGAGGGGGCTACCTGCAGGCGCAGCAGGTAGTCCACGGTGCAGATGATGATGTTGATGGTGGTCGTGTTCCCCGTCTGGGTGCGCAGATAGTTCTGGAAATCTGGGGGGGGGGGAGGGGGGAGGGGTGACACCATGGTGGGGGGACACCCCCCCCATGTGGGGGGGACACCCCGTGAGGTGACACCACCCACCCCCACGGCCCCCCCCCCCTGCTGCTCCTCAGCAATTCCCCTGAAGCCCCTTCCCCACCCTAGAGCCCCCGGTGTCCCCCTCCCCGTGTCCCCCCCAGTGTCTCCCAGTGTCTCCCAGTGTCTCCCAGTGTCCCCCCAGTGTCCCCCAGTGTCCCCTCACCGTTGTTGTGCCCCTCACACAGGAGCTGGAGCAGCCGGAACAGATCCTGCGTGAACTCGTCGTCCGACATCACCTTCTCCCCTGGGGTCACACGGGGACAAGGTCGGGGTCACACGGGGACAAGGTTGGGGTCACACGGGGACACGGGGGGGGACGACAAGGCCAGGCCGCGCTGGGGTGGCCACGGGGTGACACACCGGGGGGGGGTGGGGGGGTGGAGATGGGGGGTGGGGGGTGGGGAGTGACAGTGACGCGCCCAGGTGGCACAGGGACACCCCAGGGTGGCAGCAGGGACACTGGGGTGGCACGGGGACATACTGGGAGAGGATGGGGACACCCTGGGGTGGCACAGGGACATACTGGGGTGGCACAGGGACACAGTGGGGTGGCACTGAGACATACTGGGAGAGGGCGGGGACACCCTGGGGTGGCACAGGATGACACTGGGACAGGATGGGGACAGTGGGGTGGCACAGAGACATACTGGGAGAGGACGGGGACACCCTGGGGTGGCACAGGATGACACTGGGACAGGATGGGGACAGTGGGGTGGCACAGGGACATACTGGGAGAGGATGGGGACACCCTGGGGTGGCACAGGGACATACTGGGGTGGCACAGGGACACAGTGGGGTGGCACTGAGACATACTGGGAGAGGACGGGGACACCCTGGGGTGGCACAGGGAGACACGGGGAGAGGATGGGGACAGTGGGGTGGCACGGGGACATACTGGGAGAGGATGGGGACACCCTGGGGTGGCACAGGATGACACTGGGACAGGATGGGGACACTGGGGTGGCACAGGGAGACACTGGGACAGGATGGGGACAGTGGGGTGGCACAGGGACATACTGGGAGAGGATGGGGACAGTGGGGTGGCACTGGGACATACTGGGAGAGGATGGGGACACTCTGGGGTGGCACAGGGAGACACTGGGAGAGGATGGGGACAGTGGGGTGGCACAGGGACATACTGGGAGAGGACGGGGACACCCTGGGGTGGCACAGGGAGACACTGGGACAGGATGGGGACACTGGGGTGGCACAGGGACATACTGGGAGAGGATGGGGACAGTGGGGTGGCACGGGGACATACTGGGAGAGGATGGGGACACTCTGGGGTGGCACAGGGAGACACTGGGAGAGGATGGGGACAGTGGGGTGGCACAGGGACATACTGGGAGAGGACGGGGACACCCTGGGGTGGCACAGGGAGACACGGGGAGAGGATGGGGACAGTGGGGTGGCACGGGGACATACTGGGAGAGGATGGGGACAGTGGGGTGGCACTGGGACATACTGGGAGAGGATGGGGACAGTGGGGTGGCACAAGGACATACTGGGAGAGGATGGGGACACCCTGGGGTGGCACAGGATGACACTGGGACAGGATGGGGACAGTGGGGTGGCACAGGGAGACACGGGGAGAGGATGGGGACAGTGGGGTGGCACTGGGACATACTGGGAGAGGATGGGGACACCCTGGGGTGGCACAGGGAGACACTGGGGGGGCAGAGGGGACACGGGGTGGACATGGGGGGTGGCAGGGGACACACGGGGGGTGGCAGGGGACACACGGGGGGGCAGTGGGGACACGGGGGTGGCAGGGGGGCAGGGGGGGGGGGGGTGGGGACAGGGGGTTAGCACGGGGAGGGGCAGGCGGGGGAGGAGCTGCTGCGGGGGAGGGGCAGCGCTGCGGTGCTGGGGACAGGGCGGGGGGGCCACGTCGGTGCCACCCCCCTCCGGTGCCCCCTATAGCGGCACCCTATGGACCCTACAGCGGCACCCCCAGCCCTACAGCCCCTATAGCCCCTGCACTCCCTATAGCCCCTATAGCCCCTATACCCCTATATCCCCTATATGCCCCCCCAGCCCTACAGCCCCTATAGCCCCTGCACTCCCTATAGCCCCTATACCCCTACGTCCCCTATATGCCCCCCCAGCCCTACAGCCCCTATAGCCCTTACACTCCCTATAGCCTCTATAGCCTCTATGCCCCCTATAGCCCCTATGTCCCCTATAGCCTCTATACCCCCTATAGCCCCTATGTCCCCTATAGCCTCTATACCCCCTATGTCCCCTATAGCCTCTATAGCCCCTATGTCCCCTATAGCCCCTATGTCCCCTATAGCCTCTATACCCCCTATACCCCCTATAGCCTCTATACGTCTTATGTCCCCTATGTCCCCTATAGCCTCTATACCTCCTATTGCCCCTATATCCCCTACACCCCCTATAGCCTCTATACCCCCTATAGCCTCTATACCCCCTATATCCCCTATAGCCTCTATACCCCCTATACCCCTATATCCCCTATAGCCCCTACACTCCCTATATCCCCTATACCTCCTATTGCCCCTATATCCCCTATATCCCCTATGTCCCCTATATCCCCTATACCCCCTATATCCCCTATATCTCCTATGTCCCCTATACCCCCTATATCCCCTATATCCCCTATACCCCCTATATCCCCTATATCTCCTATGTCCCCTATACCCCCTATATCCCCTATGTCCCCTATAGCCCCTATACCCCCTATATCCCCTATATCCCCTATACCCCCTATATCCCCTATGTCCCCTATATCCCCTATACCCCCTATATCTCCTATGTCCCCTATACCCCCTATATCCCCTATGTCCCCTATAGCCCCTATATCCCCTATATCCCCTATGTCCCCTATACCCCCTATATCCCCTATACCCCCTATAGCCCCTATATCTCCTATGTCCCCTATACCCCCTATACCCCCTATACCCCCTATATCCCCTATGTCCCCTATACCCCCTATATCCCCTATGTCCCCTATATCCCCTATACCCCCTATACCCCCTATATCCCCTATAGCCCCTATACCCCCTATACCCCCTATGTCCCCTATACCCCCTATATCCCCTATACCCCCTATGTCCCCTATACCCCCTATATCCCCTATGTCCCCTATATCCCCTATACCCCCTATATCCCCTATGTCCCCTATACCCCCTATGTCCCCTATGTCCCCTATACCCCCTATACCCCCCTATGTCCCCTATACCCCCTATACCCCCTATGTCCCCTATAGCCCCTATGTCCCCTATACCCCCTATGTCCCCTATGTCCCCTATAGCCCCTATGTCCCCTATGTCCCCTATACCCCCTATACCCCCTATGTCCCCTATACCCCCTATACCCCCTATGTCCCCTATAGCCCCTATGTCCCCTATACCCCCTATATCCCCTATGTCCCCTATAGCCCCTATGTCCCCTATGTCCCCTATACCCCCTATACCCCCTATGTCCCCTATACCCCCTATACCCCCTATGTCCCCTATAGCCCCTATGTCCCCTATACCCCCTATATCCCCTATGTCCCCTATAGCCCCTATGTCCCCTATGTCCCCTATACCCCCCTATACCCCCCTATGTCCCCTATACCCCCTATACCCCCTATGTCCCCTATAGCCCCTATGTCCCCTATGTCCCCTATACCCCCTATGTCCCCTATACCCCCTATGTCCCCTATGTCCCCTATAGCCCCTATACCCCCTATACCCCCTATATCCCCTATGTCCCCTATGTCCCCTATGTCCCCTATAGCCCCTATACCCCCTATATCCCCTATGTCCCCTATGTCCCCTATGTCCCCTATAGCCCCTATACCCCCTATGTCCCCTATGTCCCCTATACCCCCGTGACGACGCGTATTTACCGTTCTCACGGCTGATGACTGTCACCGGCAGCCGCGGCGGGAGAGAAGGGGAGAGAGGAGGTGAGCGGGGGGGCACGGGGGGGGGGGGGGTTAGGGGGGGGCATCGGGATGGGGGGGGGGTGTTATGGGTGGGGGGGGGCACCAGGCTCGGGGGGGGCAGGCATTAGGACCCAGGGGGGGCTGTTAGGGGTCAAGGGGGGCAGTAGGGATTGAGGGGGGGCAATAGGGAGCCGGGGGGGCAGTAGGGATTTGGGGGGGGGCAATAGGGAGCCAAGGGGGGGCATTAGGGAGCCGGGGGGGGCATTAGGGATTTGGGGGGGGGGGGGCAACAGGGAGCCGGGGGGGCAATAGGGATTTGGGGGGGGGGGGGGGCATTAGGGATTTGGGGGGGGGGCAATAGGGAGCCAAGGGGGGGCATTAGGGATTTGGGGGGGGGTGGGGCAACAGGTAGCCAGGAGGGCAATAGGGATTTGGGGGGGGGGGCATTAGGGATTTGGGGGGGGGGGGGCAATAGGGAGCCCAAGGGGGGGCATTAGGGATTTGGGGGGGGGCATTAGGGATTTGGGAGGGGGGCATTAGGGATTTGGGGGGGGGGCAATAGGGAGCCAAGGGGGGGCATTAGGGATTTGGGGGGGGGGGGCATTAGGGAGCCGGGGGGGCAATAGGGATTTCGGGGGGGGCATTAGGGATTTGGGGGGCATTAGGGATTTGGGGGGGGGGCAATAGGGAGCCAAGGGAGGGCATTAGGGATTTGAGGGGGGGGCAACAGGGATTTGTGGGGGGGGGGGCAATAGGGAGCCGGGGGGGGCAATAGGGAGCCGGGGGGGCATTAGGGATTTGGGGGGGGGTGGGGCAACAGGGAGCCGGGGGGGCAATAGGGATTTGGGGGGGGGGGGCAATAGGGAGCCGGGGGGGCAATAGGGATTTGGGGGGGGGGGGGGGGCAATTAGAATTTGGGGAGGGGCACGAGGGGCTCAGAGGCACATCAATAGCGGGGGGGGGGCTCAGGGGGCAGCACAGCGGGGGGGGGGGGGTGACCAATGAAGCCCCCCCAGTTGCAGCCCCCTCCCTCCCCCCCATCCCAGAGGGCAGTGGAATGGGGGGGGGGGGGGGTCCCCAGGGAGGGTCCCTGGGGGGGGGTGTGTGTCCCTGGGGGGGAGGGGGTCCGGGGGGGGGTGGTCCCCGGGGGGGGGGTGGTCCCTGGGGGGGGGAGGGGCAGCCCCCCACTCACTTGTCCCCTCCTCCGTCACCATGCCCAGCCCCTCCGCCTTGTTCTGCCGCTCGAAGGCGTTGAGGTCCAGGACGCTGCGGGGGGGGGGGGGAGGGGAGGGGGGGGGACACATTTGGGAGGGGGGGTCACCAGGGGGGTCCCCAAAACCCACCCAGCCCCCTCCCTCCCCCACAGCTGGACCCACCCCCCCCCCAGGGGTCCCGAAGGTCTTGGGGACCCCCCCCCCCCACAAAGCCCTGGGGCACCCAGGGCGGGGGGGGGACAGCCAAGGGGGGGGGGGTCCCCAGGTCTGTAGGGGGGGTCCTGAGGGTCCTGGGGGGGGCTTGATTCCCACGGGGGGACCCCAAAACCCACGGGGGGACCCCCATGCCCCTGGGGGGACCCCAAAACCCACAAAGGGACCCTGATTCCCACGGGGGGACCCCCAAATCCACGGGGGGACTCCCACGCCCCTGGGAGGAGCCTGATTCCCACGGGGGGACCCCAACGCCCCTGGGGGGACCCCAAAACCCACAAAGGGACCCTGATTCCCACGGGGGGACCCCAAAACCCTCAGGGGGACCCCGATGCCCACAGGGGTCTCTGATTCCCATGGAGGGACCCCAAAGCCCATGGGGGGACCCTGATGCCTGGGGGGGGACCCCGATTCCCACGGGGGGACCCCAATGCCCCTGGGGGGACCCCAAAACCCACAAAGGGACCCTGATTCCCACGGGGGGACCCCCAAATCCACAGGGGGACTCCCACGCCCCTGGGGGGACCCCAAAACCCACAAAGGGACCCAGATTCCCATGGGGGGACCCCGATTCCCACGGGGGACCCCAAAACCCACGGGGGGACCCCAACGCCCCTGGGGGGACCCCAAAACCCACAAAGGGACCCAGATTCCCATGGGGGACCCCAAAACCCACGGGGGGACCCCAAAACGTGACCCCAATGCCCCTAGGGGGACCGCAAAACCCACGAAGGGACCCTGATTCCCACGGGGGGACCCCGATTCCCACGAGGGGACCCCAAATCCAGCGGGGGGGACCCCGGTTCCCGCGGGGGGACCCCAACGGCCGCGCGGCACCTGCAGGTCTGCATCAGCGCCTGGATGCTCTGGAAGAAGCCGACCTCCCGCTTCTCCTTCAGGTAGTCCAGCATTTTCTGGGGGGACACGGCCGTGGGCACGGGGACACGGCACGGGGACAGGGGGACATGGCGTGGGGACACGGGGACAGGGGGACATGGGGACTTGGGGATAGGGCATGGGGACATGGGGACTTGGGGACAGGGGATGGGGGACATGTGATGGGGACACGGGATGGGGACATGGGGACATGGGATGGGGACATGGGGACATGGGATGGGGACATGGGATGGGGACATGGGATGGGGACATGGGGACATGGCATGGGGACATGTGATGGGGACACGGGATGGGGACATGGGGACATGGCATGGGGACATGGGCATGGGGACAGGGGATGGGGACATGGGATGGGGACATGGGGACAGGGGATGGGGACAGGGGATGGGGACATGGGATGGGGACATGGGGACATGGGGACAGGGGATGGGGACATGGGATGGGGACATGGGGACATGGCATGGGGACATGTGATGGGGACACGGGATGGGGACATGGGGACATGGCATGGGGACATGGGGACATGGGCATGGGGACAGGGGATGGGGACATGGGATGGGGACATGGGGACAGGGGATGGGGACAGGGGATGGGGACATGGGATGGGGACATGGGGACATGGGGATACGGGATGGGGACATGGGGACATGGGCACGGGGACATGAGGACGCACAGAAACAGGGACAGGGGACATGGGGACAGAGGAACATGGCATGGCGACATGGGGACATGGGCACAGGGACATGAGGACACAGAAACGGGGACACAAGGACACAGGTCAGATGGACATGGGGACATGGGGATGTGGGGACAGGGGGACACACGGGGACACGGGGACATGGGGACAGGGGGACACATGGGGACAGGGGGATGTGAGAACACGGTGACATGGTGACATGGTGACACTGGGCCATGGGGACACAGGAACATGGGGACAGGGGGACACATGGGGACAGGGGGACACACGGGGACACGGGGACATGGGGACACTGGGATGTGGAGACATGGGGATGTGAGAACACGGTGACATGGTGACACTGGGCCATGGGGACAGGGGGACACATGGGGACAGGGGGACACATGGGGACACAGGGACATGGGGACAGGGGGACACATGGGGACAGGGGGACACATGGGGACATGGGGACACATGGGGACACATGGGGACACAGGGACATGGGGACAGGGGGACACATGGGGACACAGGGACATGGGGACAGGGGGACAGGGGGACACGGGGACATGGGGACACACGGGGACACGGGGACACAGGGACACGGGGACAGGGGGACACACGGGGACACGGGGACACGGGGACACACGGGGACACACGGGGACAGGGGGACACATGGGGACAGGGGGACACACGGGAACACGGGGACACAGGGACACGGGGACAGGGGGACACGGGGACACACGGGGACATGGGGACACGGGGACAGGGGGACACGGGGACACACGGGGACATGGGGACACGGGGACACGGGGACACACAGGGACACGGGGACATGGGGACAGGGGGACACACGGGAACACGGGGACACACGGGGACAGGGGGACACGGGGACACACGGGGACATGGGGACAGGGGGACAGGGTGACACACGGGGACAGGGGGACATGGGGACATGGGGACATGGGGACATGGCATGGGGACATGGGGACATGGGCATGGGGACAGGGGATGGGGACATGGGATGGGGACATGGGGACAGGGGATGGGGACAGGGGATGGGGACATGGGATGGGGACATGGGGACATGGGGACAGGGGATGGGGACATGGGATGGGGACATGGGATGGGGACATGGGGACATGGGGACAGGGGATGGGGACATGGGATGGGGACATGGGGACATGGCATGGGGACATGTGATGGGGACACGGGATGGGGACATGGGGACATGGCATGGGGACATGGGGACATGGGCATGGGGACAGGGGATGGGGACAGGGGATGGGGACAGGGATGGGGACAGGGGACGGGGACAGGGGATGGGGACATGGGATGGGGACATGGGGACAGGGGATGGGGACAGGGGATGGGGACACGGGGACATCGGGACAGGGGATGGGGACATGGGATGGTGACAGGGGATGGGGACATGGGATGGGGACATGGGGACATGGGATGGGGACAGGGGATGGGGACATGGGGACATGGGGACAGGGGGACACGGGGACATGGGGACACGGGGACACGGGGACACACGGGGACACGGGGACACAGGGACACGGGGACAGGGGGACACATGGGGACAGGGGGACACACGGGGACACGGGGACACGGGGACACACGGGGACACACGGGGACACGGGGACAGGGGGACAGGGTGACACACGGGGACAGGGGGACATGGGGACATGGGGACAGGGGGACAGGGTGACAGACGGGGACACGGGGACAGGGTGACACACGGGGACACGGGGACAGGGTGACACATGGGGACAGGGTGACAGACGGGGACACGGCGCCCACCTGCTGCACCTGGGCGTTGCCCCCGTTGAGGATGGAGATGCCCAACTTGAGGGTGGAGGACACCATGTCCCCCCGCTCCCCTGCCGAGGCCACCAGTGTCACAGCCCCCGCGGGGGGGGGTGTGTGGGTCCCCATGCCCCCCCCTCGGACCTGGGGGGGGGGGGGGGGGGCTGTTCCCACGGGTGGGGGTTGGGGTCCCGTGGGGGGGGGTCTCACCCTTGCAGGCGCTGATCATCTGCAGCACCATCTCGGCCGCCCCCCGCGTGTGCAGCCGGGCTTGCTGGTACAGCAGCTTCTGCTTCTCCATCTCCTTCTCCTGGGGGGGGGGGAGGGGAGGGGGGGGGGGTTAGGGGGGAGGGGGGGGGGGGTCCCGGGGGGGGGGGGGGGCTCAGGGTGCCCCCGCACCCACCTCGAAGGAATCTTCCGCCTCTTCCTCCTGCTTCTCCTCTTCCTCCTTCTCCTCCTCTTCCCCCTTCCTCGATGTGGCAGCTCTGGGGGGGGGGGGATAATAATTGGGGGGGGGGGGATAATAATTGGGGGGGGGGGATAATAATTGGGGGGGGGGGATAATTGGGGGGGGGAGAATAATTTGGGGGGGGAATAATTGGGGGGGGGATAATCGTGGGGGGTCTCCACACTGACAGCGCCCCCAGCACCGTGTGGGGGACCCCTAGGGACCCCCGCAAGGTGAAGGGATGGGTGCCCCCCCCCCGGGGGAAAGGGGGGAGGTTGGGGGGGGGGGGGATATTGGGGGGGGGGGGAGGTAATTTGGGGGCGTGTGGTAATTTGGGGGGGGGATATTTGGGGGGGGGATATTTTGGGGGGTATTTTTGCGGGGGGGGGGAGGGATATTTGGGGGGGGATATTTTTGCGGGGGATTTTGGGGGGTGGCTATTTTTTGGGGGGGATATTTGGGGGGATTTTTTGGGGGGGATATTTGGGGGGGCTATTTTTTGGGGGGGTATATTTTTGGGGGGGATATTTGGGGGGTATTTTGGGGGGGATATTTTTTGGGGGGGATATTTGGGGGGATATTTGGGGGGGCTATTTTTTGGGGGGGTATATTTTGGGGGGGGATATTTGGGGGTATTTTGGGGGGGGATATTTGGGGGGATTTTTTGGGGGGGATATTTGGGGGGCTATTTTTTTGGGGGGTATATTTTTTGGGGGGGAAATTTGGGGGTATTTTTGGGGGGTATATTTGGGGGGTATTGTTGGGGGGGCTATTTTTTGTGGGGGATATTTGGGGGGTATTTTGGGGGGGCTATTTTTTGAGGGATATATTTTGGGGGGGGATATTTGGGGCTATTTTTGGGGGGATATTTGGGGGGTATTTTGGGGGGGCTATTTTTTGGGGGGCTATTTTTGGGGGGAGATATTGGGGGGATATTTTAGGGGGGATATTTTGGGGGGGCTATTTTTTGGGGGGCTATTTTTGGGGGGGTATATTTTGGGGGGATATTTGGGGGTATTTTTTGGGGGGGATATTTTGGGGGGGCTATTTTTGGGGGGAGCTATTTTGGGGGGCTATTTTTGGGGTATTTTTTGGGGGGGCTATTTTGGGGGGCCTATTTTTGGGAGGGGCTATTTTGGGGGGATATTTGGGGGGTATTTTTTTGGGGGGATATTTTGGGGGGGCTATTTTTTGGGGGGGCTATTTTGGGGGTATTTTTTGGGGGGGCTATTTTGGGGGGCTATTTTTTGGGGGTATATATTTGGGGGGTCTATTTGGGGGGATTTTTTGGGGGGATATTTTGGGGGGGCTATTTTTTTGGGGGGGCTATTTTGGGGGGTATTTTTGGGGGGGATATTTTCGGGGGGGCTATTTGGGGGGGCTTTTTGGGGGTATTTTTTGGGGGGGCTATTTTGGGGGGCTATTTTTGGGGGGGCTATTTTGGGGGGCTATTTGAGGGTATTTGGGGGGGATATTTTTGGGGGGGATATATTTTGGGGGGGGATATATTTGGGGGGGGATATTTGGTGTGTATTTTTTGGGGGGGGTATATTTTTTTGGGGGGGGTATTTTTTTGGCAGGGGGGATTTGGGGGGGGGGGATATTTTTTTTTGGGGGGGGGGTGTCAGGACCCACCTTGGCCATGATGCCAGCGTACGCCATGTACAAATGATCCTTCTCCAACTTACTGTGGGGGGTGGGGTGGGTCAGAGGGGTGCAGCTGGACACCCCCCCACCCCCGCCCGGCCCCCCCCCCCGACGGAGGGGGGTCCCGGGGGGGGGTCCCGGTGCGCCCCCCCCCCCCCACCTTTTCTCGGTCAGCGCCGTCCGGCTGAAGTGCAGGATGAGCTGGTGCAGGGGGTCCGGCTTCTTATCCCGCTCCTCCTCCTCCTCCTCCTCTTCCTCCCCGGACTTCTGCCTCCCCCACCCCACAGGGCTCAGCTGGGGGGGGGGTCCCTGAGGTGGTGACCCCCCCCCCCCCCCCCCCGCACCCGGGACCCCCCCCCCCAGCTCACCGAGAGGTCATCGATCATGCGGTCCTCGAAGGGATGCTCCTCCGACACCAGCCAGGACAGCCTGTACGCCTCCAGGAACATGTTACAGGCGCGGTGCCTGGGGGGGGGGAGGGGCACGGGGGGGGGGGGGGCGGTGAGGGGGGGGCTGCTCCCCCCGGGGGCGGGCGCTGGGGGGGCGGGGAGCCGCCCAAGGGGGCGCCCGGAGGCTTTGGAGGGATTCCCAGTTCCCCCAGAAGGGTTGTGGGTTGTCTTAGGGAATTCCCAGTTACTCCCAGTTACCCCCAGAAGGGTTCTGGGTTGTCTTAGGGGGTTCCCAGTTACTCCCAGTTACTCCCAGTTACCCCCGGAAGGGTTCTGGGTTGTCTTAGGGTGTTCCCAGTTACTCCCAGTTACTCCCAGTTACCCCCAGAAGGGTTCTGGGTTGTCTTAGGGTGTTCCCAGTTACTCCCAGTTACTCCCAGTTACCCCCAGAAGGGTTCTGGGTCATCTTTAGGGCATTCCCAGTTCCCCCAGAAGGGTTCTGGGTCGTCTTAGGGAATTCCCAGTTACCCCCAGAAGGGATCTGGGTTGTCTTAGGGAATTCCCAGTTACTCCCAGTTACCCCCGGAAGGGTTCTGGGTTGTCTTAGGGGGTTCCCAGTTACTCCCAGTTCCCCCAGAAGGGTTCTGGGTCATCTTTAGGGCATTCCCAGTTCCCCCAGAAGGGTTCTGGGTCATCTTAGGGAATTCCCAGTTACCCCCAGAAGGGTTCTGGGTTGTGTTAGGGGGTTCCCAGTTACTCCCAGTTACCCCCGGAAGGGTTCTGGGTTGTCTTAGGGGGTTCCCAGTTACTCCCAGTTACCCCAAAAGGGTTCTGGGTTGTCTCTAGGGCATTCCCAGTTCCCCCAGAAGGGTTCTGGGTTGTCTTAGGGGGTTCCCAGTTACTCCCAGTTACTCCCAGTTACCCCCAGAAGGGTACTGGGTCATCTTTAGGGCATTCCCAGTTCCCCCAGAAGGGTTCTGGGTCGTCTTAGGGAATTCCCAGTTACCCCCAGAAGGGATCTGGGTTGTCTTAGGGAATTCCCAGTTTCTCCCAGTTACTCCCAGTTACCCCCAGAAGGGTTCTGGGTTGTCTTAGGGGGTTCCCAGTTACTCCCAGTTCCCCCAGAAGGGTTCTGGGTCATCTTTAGGGCATTCCCAGTTCCCCCAGAAGGGTTCTAGGTCGTCTTAGGGAATTCCCAGTTACTCCCAGTTACCCCCCGAAGGGTTCTGGGTTGTCTTAGGGGGTTCCCAGTTACTCCCAGTTACCCCAAAAGGGTTCTGGGCTGTCTCTAGGGCATTCCCAGTTCCCCCAGAAGGGTTCTGGGTCGTCTTAAAAAATTCCCAGTTACTCCCAGTTACCCCCAGAAGGGTTCTGGGTTGTCTTAGGGGATTCACAGTTACTCCCAGTTCCCCCAGAAGGGTTCTGGGTCATCTTTAGGGCATTCCCAGTTCCCCCAGAAGGGTTCTAGGTCGTCTTAGGGAATTCCCAGTTACTCCCAGTTACCCCCCGAAGGGTTCTGGGTTGTCTTAGGGGGTTCCCAGTTACTCCCAGTTACCCCAAAAGGGTTCTGGGTTGTCTCTAGGGCATTCCCAGTTCCCCCAGAAGGGTTCTGGGTCGTCTTAGGGAATTCCCAGTTACTCCCAGTTACCCCAGAAGGGTTCTGGGTCGTCTTAGGGAGTTCCCAGTTACTCCCAGTTTCTCCCAGTTACCCCAGAAGGGTTCTGGGTTGTCTTTAGGGCATTCCCAGTTCCCCCAGAAGGGTTCTGGGTCATCTTAGGGAATTCCCAGTTTCTCCCAGTTACTCCCAGTTACCCCCCGAAGGGTTCTGGGTTGTCTTAGGGGGTTCCCAGTTACTCCCAGTTACCCCAAAAGGGTTCTGGGTCGTCTTCAAGGCATTCCCAGTTCCCCCAGAAGGGTTCTGGGTTGTCTTAGGGAATTCCCAGTTACTCCCAGTTTCTCCCAGTTACTCCCAGTTACCCCAGAAGGGTTCTGGGCTGTCTTTAGGGCATTCCCAGTTCCCCCAGAAGGGTTCTGGGTCATCTTAGGGAATTCCCAGTTACTCCCAGTTACCCCAGAAGGGTTCTGGGTCGTCTTAGGGCATTCCCAGTTACTCCCAGTTACCCCCAGAAGGGCTCTGGTCTGCCCTCAGGGCCTCCCAGTACCCCGCAGCACAGTTCTAGTTTGCCCCCAGCCATTCCCAGTTCCCCCCAGTGCCTCCCAGTTGCCTCCCCCGGTCTCCGCCAGGCTCCCAGCGCCCCTGGAGACGCTCCCCGTTGCGCCCCCCCCCCCCCCCCCCCCCAGCGACTCCCCAGCGCTCCCAGTCCCCCGCGGGGCGCCTCAGTAGGATCCCACCCCCCTCCACTAGTCCCTCCCAGTGCTCCCAGTGCTCCCAGTGCTCCCAGTGCCCACCTGGGCAGGTTGTAGAGGGGCGTCATGCGGAAGCAGGCGACGACGGCGCGGCGGCGCTGCTTGGAGAGCAGCTTGTGCCAAACGGCCTTCTTGGACTTGGAGGGGTGCTCCGTCTGCGGGGGGCGCTGGCACCCACACCCGGGACCACCGGGACCCCCACCCCACCCCACCCCAGAGCATCCCAGGGACCACCGGGAACCCACCCCACCACAGAGACCACCCCCGGGACCCCTCCCCCCGGACCCCTGGAGCACAAACGATGGACCCCCGACCTTCTCGAGAAGGTTGAGGATGGTCACCACCACCTGAACCTGCACCCCAGGGACCCCCCAGGCCCCCCCGGGACCCCCGACCTTCTTGAGAAGGTTGAGGATGGCCACCACCACCTGCACCCCAGGGACCCCCCAGGCCCCCCCGGGACCCCCGACCTCCTTGAGATGGTTGAGGATGGCCAACACCACCTGAACCTGCACCCCAGGGACCCCCAGGCCCCCCCGGGACCCCCGACCTCCTTGAGATGGTTGAGGATGGCCAACACCACCTGCACCTGCACCCCAGGGACCCCCCAGGCCCCCCCGGGACCCCCGACCTCCTTGAGATGGTTGAGGATGGCCACCACCACCTGCACCTGCACCCCAGGGACCCCCCAGGCCCCCCCGGGACCCCCGACCTCCTTGAGATGGTTGAGGATGGCCACCACCACCTGCACCCCAGGGACCCCCCAGACCCCCCCGGGACCCCCGACCTTCTTGAGATGGTTGAGGATGGCCAACACCACCTGCACCCCAGGGAACCCCCAGACCCCCCCGGGACCCCCCGACCTTCTTGAGATGGTTGAGGATGGCCAACACCACCTGAACCTGCACCCCAGGGAACCCCCAGACCCCCCCCGGGACCCCTGACCTCCTTGAGATGGTTGAGGATGGCCAACACCACCTGAACCTGCACCCCAGGGAACCCCCAGACCCCCCTGGGACCCCCGACCTTCTTGAGATGGTTGAGGATGGCCAACACCACCTGAACCTGCACCCCAGGGAACCCCCAGACCCCCCCGGGACCCCTGACCGCCTTGAGATGGTTGAGGATGGCCACCACCACCTGAACCTGCACCCCAGGGAACCCCCCAGACCCCCCTGGGACCCCCGACCTCCTTGAGATGGTTGAGGATGGCCACCTGCACCTGCACCCCAGGGACCCCCCAGGCCCCCCTGGGACCCCCGACCTTCTTGAGATGGTTGAGGATGGCCAACACCACCTGAACCTGCACCCCAGGGACCCCCCAGACCCACTGGGACCCCCCGACCTCCTTGAGATGGTTGAGGATGGCCAACACCACCTGAACCTGCACCCCAGGGACCCCCCAGACCCCCCCGGGACCCTCGACCTTCTTGAGATGGTTGAGGATGGCCACCACCACCTGAACCTGCACCCCCAGGGACCCCCCAGACCCCCCCTGGGACCCCCCGACCCTTCTTGAGATGGTTGAGGATGGCCACCACCACCTGAACCTGCACCCCAGGGACCCCCCAGGCCCCCCCTGGGACCCCCGACCTTCTTGAGATGGTTGAGGATGGCCAACACCACCTGCACCTGCACCCCAGGGACCCCCCAGGCCCCCCCCGGGACCCCCGACCTCCTTGAGATGGTTGAGGATGGCCACCACCACCTGAACCTGCACCCCAGGGACCCCCCAGACCCCCCCGGGACCCCCGACCTCCTTGAGATGGTTGAGGATGGCCACCACCACCTGAACCTGCACCCCAGGGACCCCCCAGACCCCCCGGGACCCCCGACCTGCTCGAGGTGGTAGAGCACGGCCGACACCTCCTGCACCCTCCGGACGATCTTCTCGGGGCTGTCGGAGTCCTCGGCCTTGCCGGCCATCTCGCGGTACAACGCCATCTGCCACCGCAGGGACGAGCTGTTCTCGCACTGGGGACATGGGGGACACGGTGACCACGGGGGCGTGGTGGGGCGCGTGGTGGGGCAGGCACCACGGGGACCACGGGGACATGGTGGGACACACATCGAGTTGACCATGGGGGCGTGGTGGGACACGCACCGGGTTGACCATGGGGACTTGGGGATGTGGTGGGGCACATGGTGGGACATGCACTGGGTTGACCATGGGGACCATGGGGACATGGTGGGACACACATCGAGTTGACCATGGGGACTTGGGGACGTGGTGGGTCACATGGTGGGACAGGCACTGGGTTGACCATGGGGACACAGGGACGTGGTGGGGCACATGGTGGGACAGGCACCGAGTTGACCATGGGGACATGGTGGGACACACACCGAGTTGACCATGGGGGCGTGGTGGGACAGGCACCGAGTTGACCATGGGGACATGGTGGGACATGCACTGGGTTGACCATGGGGACACGGGGACGTGGTGGGGCACATGGTGGGACAGGCACTGGGTTGACCATGGGGACCATGGGGACATGGTGGGACACACACCGAGTTGACCATGGGGGCGTGGTGGGACAGGCACCGAGTTGACCATGGGGACATGGTGGGACATGCACTGGGTTGACCATGGGGACACGGGGACGTGGTGGGGCACATGGTGGGACACGCACCGGGTTGACCATGGGGACATGGTGGGACACACACCGAGTTGACCATGGGGGTGTGGTGGGACACACACCGGGTTGACCATGGGGACTTGGGGACGTGGTGGGACACACACCGAGTTGACCATGGGGACATGGTGGGACACGCACCGAGTTGACCATGGGGGCGTGGTGGGACAGGCACCAATTTGACCATGGGGACATGGTGGGACAGGCACCAAGTTGACCATGGGGACTTGGGGACATGGTGGGGCACATGGTGGGACAGGCATCGGTTTGACCATGGGGACCACGGGGACATGGTGGGACACGCACCGAGTTGACCATGGGGACATGGTGGGACACACACCGAGTTGACCATGGGGACTTGGGGACATGGTGGGGCACATGGTGGGACAGGCACCGGGTTGACCATGGGGACCACGGGGACATGGTGGGACAGGCACTGGGTTGACCATGGGGGCGTGGTGGGACAGGCACCGAGTTGACCATGGGGACATGGTGGGACATGCACTGGGTTGACCATGGGGACACGGGGACGTGGTGGGGCACATGGTGGGACACGCACCGGGTTGACCATGGGGACCATGGGGACATGGTGGGACACACACCGGGTTGACCATGGAGACACAGGGACGTGGTGGGGCACATGGTGGGACAGGCACCGAGTTGACCATGGGGACATGGTGGGACACACACTGAGTTGACCATGGGGGTGTGGTGGGACATGCACCGGGTTGACCATGGGGACTTGGGGACGTGGTGGGACGCACACCGAGTTGACCATGGGGACATGGTGGGACACACACCGAGTTGACCATGGGGGTGTGGTGGGACACGCACCGGGTTGACCATGGGGACTTGGGGACATGGTGGGACACGCACCGGGTTGACCATGAGGACATGGTGGGACACACACCGAGTTGACCATGGGGACATGGTAGGACACGCACCAGGTTGACCATGGGGACTTGGGGACATGGTGGGGCACATGGTGGGACAGGCACTGGGTTGACCATGGGGACCACGGGGACGTGGTGGGAGACACACCGAGTTGACCATGGGGACATAGTGGGACACGCATCGGGTTGATGATGGGGACATGGTGGGACACGCATCGGGTTGACCATGGGGACTTGGGGACATGGTGGGGCACATGGTGGGACAGGCACCGGGTTGACCATGGGGACCACGGGGACATGGTGGGAGACACACCGAGTTGACCATGGGGGCGTGGTGGGACACGCACCGGGTTGACCATGGGGACATGGTGGGACACGCACCGGGTTGACCATGGGGACATGGTGGGACACGCACCGGGTTGACCATGGGGACTTGGGGACATGGTGGGGCACATGGTGGGACAGGCACTGGGTTGACCATGGGGACCATGGTGGTACAGTTGCCACCATGACCATGGGGACATGGCGACTCTGGGGACATGGCGGAGCACATGAGGACCACGGGGCCATGGGACAGGCACCCAGATGACCATGGGGACACGGTGGGGACACGGTGGGGACACGGTGGGGACACGGTGGGGCCGTGGTGACCTCACCTTGCCCTGCAGATGCAGGTTGTTGTTGAGGAACTCCCGCACCTCCTCATCCGTGTCCTTCTGCAGGGGGAAGGGGACACGCCTCAGGGCCACCTCAGGGGGGGGATGTCCCCGAGCCCCCCCACCCCCCACCCCCACCCAGAAGAGCCCCCCACCCACCAGGGCGTAGCGGCCCTTGGCCAGGCTGATGAGCTCCTGGTCGGTGGGCGCGCACATGTTGAGGCCGATGGGCAGCATCTTCTTCAGGGTGGCGACGATGAGGGAGGTGTGCACGGAGTAACGGTCCCCGCGGCGCTTCTTCTTCGTCCGCTCCTGGTCCGAGCCACCCCCCTGCGGGGACGGGGACAGGGGCGTCAGGGCCACCACCCCCCCCCAGCCAGGGACGGGGTGGGGGGCGGGGAGCCCCATGGCGTAGGGATACCGGGAGCCCCATGTCACAGGGACATCGGTGGTGGGACCTCCGTGCCATGGGGACATCAGCCCTGGGACCCCTGTGCCGTGGGGACATCGGTGTCCCCCAGGAACGTCAGTGGTGGGACCCCCATACCATGGGGACAGCTGCGGTGGGACCCCTGTGCCGTGGGGACATCGGTGTCCCCCAGGAACGTCAGTGGTGGGACCCCCATACCATGGGGACAGCTGCGGTGGGACCCCTGTGCCGTGGGGACATCAGTGTCCCACAGGAACGTCAGTGGTGGGACCACCACCACATCACAGGAACATCAGTGGTGGGACCCCTGTGCCATGGGGACAATCAGTGCTGGGACCCCCGTGCCATGGGGACAGCTGCGGTGGGACCCCTGTGCCGTGGGGACATCGGTGTCCCCCAGGAACATCAGTGGTGGGACCACCACCACATCACAGGGACATCAGTGGTGGGACCCCTGTGCCATGGGGACAATCAGTGCTGGGACCCCTGTGCCATGGGGACATCAGTGTCCCCCAGGAACATCAGTGGTGGGACCACCACCACATCACATGGACATCAGTGGTGAGATCTCCATGCCATGGGGACATCAGTGCTGGGACCCCCATGTCACAGGGCTGGGGGACATCAGCACCAGGACCAGCCATGGTGGCCCCCCAGAGCAAGACCCTGGAGGGGTCTTGGGGGTCCTGGACATGGTGCCCCCCCCAAAGCAGGAACCTGGGGGGGTCCTGGTGGTCCCAGCTGTGGTGTTCCCCCCCAGAGCAAGACCCTGGAGGGGTCCTGGGGGTCCCCCAGAGCAAGACCCTGGAGGGGTCTGGGGGGTCCTGGACATGGTGGCCCCCCAAAGCAAGACCCTGGAGGGGTCCCTGGGGGTCCCCCAGAGCAAGACCCCTGGAGGGGTCTGGGGGGTCCTGGACATGGTGGCCCCCCCAAAGCAAGACCCTGGAGGGGTCCCGGGGGGTCCCCCAGGGCAAGACCCTGGAGGGGTCTGGGGGGTCCTGGACATGGTGGCCCCCCAAAGCAAGACCCTGGAGGGGTCCCTGGGGGTCCCCCAGAGCAGGACCCTGGGGGGGTCTGGGGGGTCCTGGACATGGTGGCCCCCCAAAGCAAGACCCTGGAGGGGTCCCGGGGGTCCCCCAGAGCAGGACCCTGGGGGGGGTCTGGGGGGTCCTGGACATGGTGGCCCCCCAAAGAAAGACCCTGGAGGGGTCCTGGGGGTCCCCCAGAGCAGGACCCTGGGGGGGTCTGGGGGGTCCTGGACATGGTGGCCCCCCAAAGAAAGACCCTGGAGGGGTCCTGGGGGTCCCAGCCGTGGTGGCCCCCCCAAAACAGGACCCTGGGTCGGGTGTGGGCGGGGGTCCCTGTGCCCCCTCCCCACGTCACCCCGCTAACCTGGCCGTCTCCGGACTAGGTGCCAGCACCCGCAGCCAGGGGCAGGAGAGAAGAGACAGCGTTAGGTCCCCGTGGGGGGGGGGGGCGCGGTGAGGCGGGGGGGGTGTGCGGGGGGGCTGGGGAGGCCGGGACCCCTGGGTAAGGGGGGTGGGGGGGCGGCAGGAGGGGTATCAGGGTGGGTCTGGGGGTGCGAGGGGTGCAGGGAGGGGGGAGGTGTTGGGGTTGGGTGGGTCTGGGGGCGCTGGGTGGGTCTGGGGGTGCTGGGTGGGTTTGGGGTGGGTCTGGGGGCGCTGGGTGGGTCTGGGGGTGCCAGGGGTGCAGGGAGGGGGGAGATGTTGGGGTTGGGTGGGTCGGGGGGTGCTGGGTGGGTCTGGGGGTGCTGGTTGGGTTTGGGGTGGGTCTGGGGGCGCTGGGTGGGTCTGGGGGTGCTGGGTGGGTTTGGGGTGGGTCTGGGGGCACCAGGTGGGTCTGGGGGTGCAGGGGTGCAGGGAGGGGGGAGATGTTGGGGTTGGGTGGGTCTGGGGGTGCTGGGTGGGTTTTGGTGGGTCTGGGGGCACCAGGTGGGTCTGGGGGCACCAGGTGGGTCTGGGGGGTGCTGGGTGGGTTTGGGGTGGGTCTGGGGGCACCAGGTGGGTCTGGGGGTGCAGGGGTGCAGGGAGGGGGGGAGATGTTGGGGTTGGGTGGGTCTGGGGGTGCTGGGTGGGTTTTGGTGGGTCTGGGGGCACCAGGAGGGTCTGGGGGTGCTGGGTGGGTCTGGGGGTGCCAGGGGTGCAGGGAGGGGGGAGCTGTTGGGGTTGGGTGGGTCTGGGGGTGCTGGGTGGGTTTTGGTGGGTCTGGGGGCACCAGGTGGGTCTGGGTGGGTTTTGGTGGGTCTGGGGGTGCAGGGGTGCAGGGAGGGGGGAGGTGTTGGGGTTGGGTGGGTCTGGGGGCGCTGGGTGGGTCTGGGGGCACCAGGGGTGCAGGGAGGGGGGAGGTGTTGGGGTTGGGTGGGTCTGGGGGTGCTGGGTGGGTCTGGGGGTGCTGGGTGGGTCTGGGGGCACCAGGAGGGTCTGGGGGTGCTGGGTGGGTTTGGGGTGGGTCTGGGGGCACTGGGTGGGTCTGGGGGCACCAGGAGGGTCTGGGTGGGTTTTGGTGGGTCTGGGTGGGTTTTGGTGGGTCTGGGGGCACCAGGTGGGTCTGGGTGGGTTTTGGTGGGTCTGGGGGCACCAGGTGGGTCTGGGGGCACCAGGTGGGTCTGGGTGGGTTTTGGTGGGTCTGGGGGCGCCGGGTGGGTCTGGGGTCTGCCCCCCACCTTGGCCATCTTGCTCTTGCTGTCGGCCGTCAGGAAGGACATGTTGTTGATCTCGTTCTGCACCACGAAGTTCTGCTCCTCACGCTTGAAGTTCTGGGGGGGGGGGGGACACACGGTGTGTGTGGGGACCCCCAGCCTGGGGGACCCCTCCCCAGGTCCCCTGTGCCCCCCAGAGCCCCCCACTCACGTGGGACTTGGACCAGTAGATGAAGACCTCCCCCACCATGCGGAACAGCTCCTCTGCATCCTCGTTGGGCTCCGTCAGCCACTTGGCCCTGCCGGGCCCGGGGCCACCATCAGCGGGGCTGGGGCCACCAGCAGGGGGGACAAAGGGGCCACCAGGGCTGGGGTCCTGTGGCCACCAGGGGTGGGGCCTCGTTGGTGGGGCTCCATGGCCACCGTCGGCAGGGTCCCACGGCCACCATGGGTGGGTCCCCGTGGCCAAAAATGACAGATCTACGTGGCCACCATTGATGGGTCTCCATGGGCACCACTGGTGGGTCCCCACGGCCACCATGGGTGGGTGCCCATGGCCACCACTGGTGGGTCCCCACGGCCACCATGGGTGAAACCCTATGGCCAACATGGGTGGATCCCCATGGCCACCATGGCTGGGTGCCCATGGCCACCGTTGATGGATCCCCATGGCCACCACCAGTAGGTTCCCACGGCCACCATCGGTAGGTGCCCATGGCCACCACCACTAGGTCCCCATGGCCATCATGGGTAGATCCCCATGGCCACCACCAGTAGGTCCCCATGGCCACCATCAATGGATCCCCATGGCCACCATGGTTGGATCCCCATGGCCACCATGGGTAGGTGCCCATGGCCACCACCGGTAGGTCCCCATGGCCACCATGGGTGGATCCCCATGGCCACCATGGGTGGGTGCCCATGGCCACCATGGATGGATCCCCATGGCCACCATGGGTGGATCCCCATGGCCACCATGGGTGGGTGCCCATGGCCACCATGGATGGATCCCCATGGCCACCATGGGTGGATCCCCATGGCCACCATGGGTGGGTCCCCATGGCCACCATGGGTGGAACCCTATGGCCACCTTGGATGGATCCCCATGGCCACCATGGGTGGGTGCCCATGGCCACCATGGGTGGAACCCCATGGCCACCATGGATGGGTCCCCATGGCCACCATGGGTGGATCCCTATGGCCACCATGGGTGGGTCCCCATGGCCACCATGGGTGGGTGCCCATGGCCACCATTGGTGGAACCCTATGGCCACCATGGATGGATCCCTATGGCCACCATGGGTGGGTGCCCATGGCCACCATTGATGGATCCCCATGGCCACCATGGGTGGAACCCTATGGCCAACATGGGTGGATCCCCATGGCCACCATGGGTGGGTGCCCATGGCCACCACCAGTAGGTCCCCATGGCCACCATCAATGGATCCCCATGGCCACCATGGGTGGGTCCCCATGGCCACCATTGGTGGAACCCTATGGCCACCTTGGATAGATCCCCATGGCCACCGTGGGTGGGTGCCCATGGCCACCACCAGTAGGTCCCCATGGCCACCATGGGTGGGTCCCCATGGCCACCATGGGTGGAACCCTATGGCCACCATGGATGGATCCCTATGGCCACCATGGGTGGGTGCCCATGGCCACCATTGATGGATCCCCATGGCCACCATGGATGGGTCCCCATGGCCACCATGGGTGGGTCCCCATGGCCACCATGGGTGGAACCCTATGGCCACCATGGATGGATCCCCATGGCCACCATGGTGGGTGCCCATGGCCACCATTGGTGGAACCCTATGGCCAACATGGGTGGATCCCCATGGCCACCACGGGTGGGTGCCCATGGCCACCACCAGTAGGTCCCCATGGTCACCATGGGTGGGTGCCCATGGCCACCGTTGGTGGAACCCTATGGCCAACATGGGTGGATCCCCATGGCCACCATTGATGGATCCCCATGGCCACCACGGGTGGGTCCCCATGGCCACCGTTGATGGATCCCCATGGCCACCACAGGTGGGTCCCCATGGCCACCATCAGGCGACGATGTCCAGCCCCCACCCATGCCACCACCCGCCGCCTCCTTGGCCGCAGCCCCCTCCCCCCTCACCGGCTGTTGTCCACGTAGCGGATGAGCAGCGGGTAGAGCGCGTAGAGGTCGCGGCAGAGGACGGCGAACTCGTCGCGGACGAGCAGCTCGGCGTCCTCCCCCTCCGCCTTGGCCTCCATGCGCAGCTGCTCCTCCTCGGCCACCACCTTCCCCGCCCGCTTCTTCAGCTTCTCCATGGTGGGGATGAAGTGGGACCTCAGCAGCTCCGGCCGCGCCTTGCTGACGATGGGCTGGGCGAACACTGGGGGGGAGGGGCGGGGGGGGGCTGCACCCAGGGTGCTGGGGGGCACCCGCGCCTCCCCGGGGCCACCCACACCTCACTGGGACCACGCAGGGCCACCAGCATCATCTCAAGAACCTGTCCAGGGCCACCAGCATCTCCCTGGGGCCACCAGTGTCATCTCAAGAACGTTCCCAGGGCCATCACCACCTCCCTGGGACCACCCAGGGCCACCAGCATCATCTCAAGAACATTCCCAGGGCCACCAGCATCATCTCAAGAATGTTCCCAGGGCCACCAGCACCTCCCTGGGACCAGCCAGGGCCACCAGCATCATCTCAAGAACGTTCCCAGGGCCATCACCACCCCCCTAGGACCACCCAGTGCCACCAGCACCTCCCTGGGACCACCCAGGGCCACCAGCATCATCTCAAGAACATTCCCAGGGCCATCAGCATCATCTCAAGAATGTTCCCAGGGCCACCAGCACCTCCCTGGGACCAACCAGGGCCACCAGCATCATCTCAAGAACATTCCCAGGGCCATCAGCATCATCTCAAGAACGTTCCCAGGGCCACCAGCACCTCCCTGGGACCACCCAGGGCCACCAGCATGATCTCAAGAATGTTCCCAGGGCCATCAGCACCTCCCTGGGACCACCCAGGGCCAAAAGCATCATCTCAAGAACATTCCCAGGGCCACCAGCATCATCTCAAGAACATTCCCAGGGCCACCAGCACCTCCCTGGGACCACGCAGGGCCACCAGCATCATCTCAAGAGCTTTTCCAGGGCCATCACCACCTCCCTGGGACTGTCCAGGGCCACCAGCATCATCTCAAGAACATTCCTAGGGCCACCAGCACCTCCCTGGGACCACCCAGGGCCACCAGCATCATCTCAAGAACGTTCCCAGGGCCACCAGCACCTCCTTGGGACCACCCAGGGCCACCAGCATCATCTCAAGAGCTTTTCCAGGGCGACCATTACCTCCCTGGGACCACCCATGGCCACCAGCACCTCCCGGGGCCCACCCAGGAGCACCCCCAGCACCTCACCCACCTGCCAGGCGCTTCATCCAGGAGGCCTCGTCGATGCCCAGGTTGTTGACCACGATGCGCAGGATGTTGCCCAGGAGGGCGTTGAGGTGCTGGCTGGTGACGGCGGTGGGCCAGGGGCCCTGGGGCACGGTGTCGGGGCCGCGCTCCCACCAGCGGGGCAGGTAGTTGCAAAGCATGGGGAGGGTCACCTCGATGACGTGGGGCATCTCGGTGTAGCGGGCCCCCGACTCCGCCAGCCCCCCCGATGTCCCGCATCAGCCGCTCCAGGTCGGGGATGTCGGGGCACATCTCCTCCACCCGGCTGGGGAGCCCCAGCACTGCGGGGGAGGGGGCGGCCCGGGGTTGGGGGGCGCCCCGGCGAGGGGGAGCCCTGGGGGGAGGGGGGAACCCCAGGGGAGGGGGAACCCCAGGGAGAGTGGGAACCCCAGGGGGAGGGGGAATCCCAGGGGAGGGGGAATCCAAGGGGGAGGGGGAATCCCAGGGGAGGGGGAATCCCAGGGGAGGGGGAAACCCAGGGGGAGGGGGGAACCCCAGGGGGAGGGAAACCCCAGGGGAGGGGGAATCCCAAGGGAGGGGGAATCCCAGGGGAGGGGGAATCCCCAGGGGAGGGGGAATCCCAGGGGGAGGGGGAACCCCAGGGGAGGGGGAATCCCCGGGGAGGGGGAATCCCAGGAGAGGGGGAATCCCAGGGGAGGGGGAATCCCAAGGGAGGGGGAATCCCAGGGAGAGGGGGAATCCCAGGGGAGGGGGAACCCCAGGGGAGGGGGAATCCCAAGGGAGGGGGAATCCCAGGGGGAGGGGGAATCCCAAGGGAGGGGGAATCCCAGGGGG
>NW_024427440.1:0-35689 GCF_017639655.2 Falco naumanni
AAGTTGTTCTACCAGCTTTCTGGGCTGAGATGGGGAACCGCTGACTTTTTGACTCGGCCGGTGAAAAAATGTTCCAAACACACCCCATGCACAACTCCACCGGGGAAGGTGCCAGCAAGGAGTTCTCTGGTAGTTTTTACACTGCTCTGCTAGGCAGCTGAAAGACACCACAAAAGTTGTTCTACCAGCTTTCTGGGCTGAGATGGGGAACCGCTGACTTTTGGACTCGGCCGGTGAAAAAATGTTCCAAACACACCCCATGCACACCTCCACCGGGGAAGGTGCCAGCAAGGAGTTCTCTGGTAGTTTTTACACTGCTCTGCTAGGCAGCTGAAAGACACCACAAAAGTTGTTCTACCAGCTTTCTGGGCTGAGATGGGGAACCGCTGACTTTTTGGACTCGGCCGGTGAAAAAATGTTCCAAACACACCCCATGCACACCTCCACCGGGGAAGGTGCCAGCAAGGAGTTCTCTGGTAGTTTTTACACTGCTCTGCTAGGCAGCTGAAAGACACCACAAAAGTTGTTCTACCAGCTTTCTGGGCTGAGATGGGGAACCGCTGACTTTTGGACTCGGCCGGTGAAAAAATGTTCCAAACACACCCCATGCACAACTCCACCGGGGAAGGTGCCAGCAAGGAGTTCTCTGGTAGTTTTTACACTGCTCTGCTAGGCAGCTGAAAGACACCACAAAAGTTGTTCTACCAGCTTTCTGGGCTGAGATGGGGAACCGCTGACTTTTTGACTCGGCCGGTGAAAAAATGTTCCAAACACACCCCATGCACAACTCCACCGGGGAAGGTGCCAGCAAGGAGTTCTCTGGTAGTTTTTACACTGCTCTGCTAGGCAGCTGAAAGACACCACAAAAGTTGTTCTACCAGCTTTCTGGGCTGAGATGGGGAACCGCTGACTTTTGGACTCGGCCGGTGAAAAAATGTTCCAAACACACCCCATGCACAACTCCACCGGGGAAGGTGCCAGCAAGGAGTTCTCTGGTAGTTTTTACACTGCTCTGCTAGGCAGCTGAAAGACACCACAAAAGTTGTTCTACCAGCTTTCTGGGCTGAGATGGGGAACCGCTGACTTTTTGACTCGGCCGGTGAAAAAATGTTCCAAACACACCCCATGCACACCTCCACCGGGGAAGGTGCCAGCAAGGAGTTCTCTGGTAGTTTTTACACTGCTCTGCTAGGCAGCTGAAAGACACCACAAAAGTTGTTCTACCAGCTTTCTGGGCTGAGATGGGGAACCGCTGACTTTTGGACTCGGCCGGTGAAAAAATGTTCCAAACACACCCCATGCACACCTCCACCGGGGAAGGTGCCAGCAAGGAGTTCTCTGGTAGTTTTTACACTGCTCTGCTAGGCAGCTGAAAGACACCACAAAAGTTGTTCTACCAGCTTTCTGGGCTGAGATGGGGAACCGCTGACTTTTGGACTCGGCCGGTGAAAAAATGTTCCAAACACACCCCATGCACACCTCCACCGGGGAAGGTGCCAGCAAGGAGTTCTCTGGTAGTTTTTACACTGCTCTGCTAGGCAGCTGAAAGACACCACAAAAGTTGTTCTACCAGCTTTCTGGGCTGAGATGGGGAACCGCTGACTTTTTGACTCGGCCGGTGAAAAAATGTTCCAAACACACCCCATGCACACCTCCACCGGGGAAGGTGCCAGCAAGGAGTTCTCTGGTAGTTTTTACACTGCTCTGCTAGGCAGCTGAAAGACACCACAAAAGTTGTTCTACCAGCTTTCTGGGCTGAGATGGGGAACCGCTGACTTTTGGACTCGGCCGGTGAAAAAATGTTCCAAACACACCCCATGCACACCTCCACCGGGGAAGGTGCCAGCAAGGAGTTCTCTGGTAGTTTTTACATTGCTCTGCTAGGCAGCTGAAAGACACCACAAAAGTTGTTCTACCAGCTTTCTGGGCTGAGATGGGGAACCGCTGACTTTTGGACTCGGCCGGTGAAAAAATGTTCCAAACACACCCCATGCACACCTCCACCGGGGAAGGTGCCAGCAAGGAGTTCTCTGGTAGTTTTTACACTTGCTCTGCTAGGCAGCTGAAAGACACCACAAAAGTTGTTCTACCAGCTTTCTGGGCTGAGATGGGGAACCGCTGACTTTTGGACTCGGCCGGTGAAAAAATGTTCCAAACACACCCCATGCACACCTCCACCGGGGAAGGTGCCAGCAAGGAGTTCTCTGGTAGTTTTTACACTGCTCTGCTAGGCAGCTGAAAGACACCACAAAAGTTGTTCTACCAGCTTTCTGGGCTGAGATGGGGAACCGCTGACTTTTGGACTCGGCCGGTGAAAAAATGTTCCAAACACACCCCATGCACACCTCCACCGGGGAAGGTGCCAGCAAGGAGTTCTCTGGTAGTTTTTACATTGCTCTGCTAGGCAGCTGAAAGACACCACAAAAGTTGTTCTACCAGCTTTCTGGGCTGAGATGGGGAACCGCTGACTTTTGGACTCGGCCGGTGAAAAAATGTTCCAAACACACCCCATGCACACCTCCACCGGGGAAGGTGCCAGCAAGGAGTTCTCTGGTAGTTTTTACACTGCTCTGCTAGGCAGCTGAAAGACACCACAAAAGTTGTTCTACCAGCTTTCTGGGCTGAGATGGGGAACCGCTGACTTTTGGACTCGGCCGGTGAAAAAATGTTCCAAACACACCCCATGCACACCTCCACCGGGGAAGGTGCCAGCAAGGAGTTCTCTGGTAGTTTTTACATTGCTCTGCTAGGCAGCTGAAAGACACCACAAAAGTTGTTCTACCAGCTTTCTGGGCTGAGATGGGGAACCGCTGACTTTTTGACTCGGCCGGTGAAAAAATGTTCCAAACACACCCCATGCACACCTCCACCGGGGAAGGTGCCAGCAAGGAGTTCTCTGGTAGTTTTTACACTGCTCTGCTAGGCAGCTGAAAGACACCACAAAAGTTGTTCTACCAGCTTTCTGGGCTGAGATGGGGAACCGCTGACTTTTGGACTCGGCCGGTGAAAAAATGTTCCAAACACACCCCATGCACACCTCCACCGGGGAAGGTGCCAGCAAGGAGTTCTCTGGTAGTTTTTACACTGCTCTGCTAGGCAGCTGAAAGACACCACAAAAGTTGTTCTACCAGCTTTCTGGGCTGAGATGGGGAACCGCTGACTTTTTGACTCGGCCGGTGAAAAAATGTTCCAAACACACCCCATGCACACCTCCACCGGGGAAGGTGCCAGCAAGGAGTTCTCTGGTAGTTTTTACATTGCTCTGCTAGGCAGCTGAAAGACACCACAAAAGTTGTTCTACCAGCTTTCTGGGCTGAGATGGGGAACCGCTGACTTTTGGACTCGGCCGGTGAAAAAATGTTCCAAACACACCCCATGCACAACTCCACCGGGGAAGGTGCCAGCAAGGAGTTCTCTGGTAGTTTTTACACTGCTCTGCTAGGCAGCTGAAAGACACCACAAAAGTTGTTCTACCAGCTTTCTGGGCTGAGATGGGGAACCGCTGACTTTTTGACTCGGCCGGTGAAAAAATGTTCCAAACACACCCCATGCACACCTCCACCGGGGAAGGTGCCAGCAAGGAGTTCTCTGGTAGTTTTTACATTGCTCTGCTAGGCAGCTGAAAGACACCACAAAAGTTGTTCTACCAGCTTTCTGGGCTGAGATGGGGAACCGCTGACTTTTTGACTCGGCCGGTGAAAAAATGTTCCAAACACACCCCATGCACAACTCCACCGGGGAAGGTGCCAGCAAGGAGTTCTCTGGTAGTTTTTACACTGCTCTGCTAGGCAGCTGAAAGACACCACAAAAGTTGTTCTACCAGCTTTCTGGGCTGAGATGGGGAACCGCTGACTTTTGGACTCGGCCGGTGAAAAAATGTTCCAAACACACCCCATGCACAACTCCACCGGGGAAGGTGCCAGCAAGGAGTTCTCTGGTAGTTTTTACACTGCTCTGCTAGGCAGCTGAAAGACACCACAAAAGTTGTTCTACCAGCTTTCTGGGCTGAGATGGGGAACCGCTGACTTTTGGACTCGGCCGGTGAAAAAATGTTCCAAACACACCCCATGCACACCTCCACCGGGGAAGGTGCCAGCAAGGAGTTCTCTGGTAGTTTTTACATTGCTCTGCTAGGCAGCTGAAAGACACCACAAAAGTTGTTCTACCAGCTTTCTGGGCTGAGATGGGGAACCGCTGACTTTTGGACTCGGCCGGTGAAAAAATGTTCCAAACACACCCCATGCACAACTCCACCGGGGAAGGTGCCAGCAAGGAGTTCTCTGGTAGTTTTTACACTGCTCTGCTAGGCAGCTGAAAGACACCACAAAAGTTGTTCTACCAGCTTTCTGGGCTGAGATGGGGAACCGCTGACTTTTTGACTCGGCCGGTGAAAAAATGTTCCAAACACACCCCATGCACACCTCCACCGGGGAAGGTGCCAGCAAGGAGTTCTCTGGTAGTTTTTACACTGCTCTGCTAGGCAGCTGAAAGACACCACAAAAGTTGTTCTACCAGCTTTCTGGGCTGAGATGGGGAACCGCTGACTTTTGGACTCGGCCGGTGAAAAAATGTTCCAAACACACCCCATGCACACCTCCACCGGGGAAGGTGCCAGCAAGGAGTTCTCTGGTAGTTTTTACCTTGCTCTGCTAGGCAGCTGAAAGACACCACAAAAGTTGTTCTACCAGCTTTCTGGGCTGAGATGGGGAACCGCTGACTTTTGGACTCGGCCGGTGAAAAAATGTTCCAAACACACCCCATGCACAACTCCACCGGGGAAGGTGCCAGCAAGGAGTTCTCTGGTAGTTTTTACATTGCTCTGCTAGGCAGCTGAAAGACACCACAAAAGTTGTTCTACCAGCTTTCTGGGCTGAGATGGGGAACCGCTGACTTTTGGACTCGGCCGGTGAAAAAATGTTCCAAACACACCCCATGCACACCTCCACCGGGGAAGGTGCCAGCAAGGAGTTCTCTGGTAGTTTTTACATTGCTCTGCTAGGCAGCTGAAAGACACCACAAAAGTTGTTCTACCAGCTTTCTGGGCTGAGATGGGGAACCGCTGACTTTTGGACTCGGCCGGTGAAAAAATGTTCCAAACACACCCCATGCACACCTCCACCGGGGAAGGTGCCAGCAAGGAGTTCTCTGGTAGTTTTTACATTGCTCTGCTAGGCAGCTGAAAGACACCACAAAAGTTGTTCTACCAGCTTTCTGGGCTGAGATGGGGAACCGCTGACTTTTTGACTCGGCCGGTGAAAAAATGTTCCAAACACACCCCATGCACACCTCCACCGGGGAAGGTGCCAGCAAGGAGTTCTCTGGTAGTTTTTACACTGCTCTGCTAGGCAGCTGAAAGACACCACAAAAGTTGTTCTACCAGCTTTCTGGGCTGAGATGGGGAACCGCTGACTTTTTGACTCGGCCGGTGAAAAAATGTTCCAAACACACCCCATGCACACCTCCACCGGGGAAGGTGCCAGCAAGGAGTTCTCTGGTAGTTTTTACACTGCTCTGCTAGGCAGCTGAAAGACACCACAAAAGTTGTTCTACCAGCTTTCTGGGCTGAGATGGGGAACCGCTGACTTTTTGACTCGGCCGGTGAAAAAATGTTCCAAACACACCCCATGCACAACTCCACCGGGGAAGGTGCCAGCAAGGAGTTCTCTGGTAGTTTTTACATTGCTCTGCTAGGCAGCTGAAAGACACCACAAAAGTTGTTCTACCAGCTTTCTGGGCTGAGATGGGGAACCGCTGACTTTTTGACTCGGCCGGTGAAAAAATGTTCCAAACACACCCCATGCACAACTCCACCGGGGAAGGTGCCAGCAAGGAGTTCTCTGGTAGTTTTTACACTGCTCTGCTAGGCAGCTGAAAGACACCACAAAAGTTGTTCTACCAGCTTTCTGGGCTGAGATGGGGAACCGCTGACTTTTTGGACTCGGCCGGTGAAAAAATGTTCCAAACACACCCCATGCACAACTCCACCGGGGAAGGTGCCAGCAAGGAGTTCTCTGGTAGTTTTTACACTGCTCTGCTAGGCAGCTGAAAGACACCACAAAAGTTGTTCTACCAGCTTTCTGGGCTGAGATGGGGAACCGCTGACTTTTGGACTCGGCCGGTGAAAAAATGTTCCAAACACACCCCATGCACAACTCCACCGGGGAAGGTGCCAGCAAGGAGTTCTCTGGTAGTTTTTACATTGCTCTGCTAGGCAGCTGAAAGACACCACAAAAGTTGTTCTACCAGCTTTCTGGGCTGAGATGGGGAACCGCTGACTTTTTGACTCGGCCGGTGAAAAAATGTTCCAAACACACCCCATGCACAACTCCACCGGGGAAGGTGCCAGCAAGGAGTTCTCTGGTAGTTTTTACATTGCTCTGCTAGGCAGCTGAAAGACACCACAAAAGTTGTTCTACCAGCTTTCTGGGCTGAGATGGGGAACCGCTGACTTTTGGACTCGGCCGGTGAAAAAATGTTCCAAACACACCCCATGCACAACTCCACCGGGGAAGGTGCCAGCAAGGAGTTCTCTGGTAGTTTTTACACTGCTCTGCTAGGCAGCTGAAAGACACCACAAAAGTTGTTCTACCAGCTTTCTGGGCTGAGATGGGGAACCGCTGACTTTTTGACTCGGCCGGTGAAAAAATGTTCCAAACACACCCCATGCACACCTCCACCGGGGAAGGTGCCAGCAAGGAGTTCTCTGGTAGTTTTTACACTGCTCTGCTAGGCAGCTGAAAGACACCACAAAAGTTGTTCTACCAGCTTTCTGGGCTGAGATGGGGAACCGCTGACTTTTGGACTCGGCCGGTGAAAAAATGTTCCAAACACACCCCATGCACAACTCCACCGGGGAAGGTGCCAGCAAGGAGTTCTCTGGTAGTTTTTACACTGCTCTGCTAGGCAGCTGAAAGACACCACAAAAGTTGTTCTACCAGCTTTCTGGGCTGAGATGGGGAACCGCTGACTTTTGACTCGGCCGGTGAAAAAATGTTCCAAACACACCCCATGCACAACTCCACCGGGGAAGGTGCCAGCAAGGAGTTCTCTGGTAGTTTTTACACTGCTCTGCTAGGCAGCTGAAAGACACCACAAAAGTTGTTCTACCAGCTTTCTGGGCTGAGATGGGGAACCGCTGACTTTTTGACTCGGCCGGTGAAAAAATGTTCCAAACACACCCCATGCACAACTCCACCGGGGAAGGTGCCAGCAAGGAGTTCTCTGGTAGTTTTTACACTGCTCTGCTAGGCAGCTGAAAGACACCACAAAAGTTGTTCTACCAGCTTTCTGGGCTGAGATGGGGAACCGCTGACTTTTGGACTCGGCCGGTGAAAAAATGTTCCAAACACACCCCATGCACAACTCCACCGGGGAAGGTGCCAGCAAGGAGTTCTCTGGTAGTTTTTACACTGCTCTGCTAGGCAGCTGAAAGACACCACAAAAGTTGTTCTACCAGCTTTCTGGGCTGAGATGGGGAACCGCTGACTTTTGGACTCGGCCGGTGAAAAAATGTTCCAAACACACCCCATGCACAACTCCACCGGGGAAGGTGCCAGCAAGGAGTTCTCTGGTAGTTTTTACACTGCTCTGCTAGGCAGCTGAAAGACACCACAAAAGTTGTTCTACCAGCTTTCTGGGCTGAGATGGGGAACCGCTGACTTTTGGACTCGGCCGGTGAAAAAATGTTCCAAACACACCCCATGCACAACTCCACCGGGGAAGGTGCCAGCAAGGAGTTCTCTGGTAGTTTTTACACTGCTCTGCTAGGCAGCTGAAAGACACCACAAAAGTTGTTCTACCAGCTTTCTGGGCTGAGATGGGGAACCGCTGACTTTTGGACTCGGCCGGTGAAAAAATGTTCCAAACACACCCCATGCACACCTCCACCGGGGAAGGTGCCAGCAAGGAGTTCTCTGGTAGTTTTTACACTGCTCTGCTAGGCAGCTGAAAGACACCACAAAAGTTGTTCTACCAGCTTTCTGGGCTGAGATGGGGAACCGCTGACTTTTGGACTCGGCCGGTGAAAAAATGTTCCAAACACACCCCATGCACAACTCCACCGGGGAAGGTGCCAGCAAGGAGTTCTCTGGTAGTTTTTACACTGCTCTGCTAGGCAGCTGAAAGACACCACAAAAGTTGTTCTACCAGCTTTCTGGGCTGAGATGGGGAACCGCTGACTTTTGGACTCGGCCGGTGAAAAAATGTTCCAAACACACCCCATGCACAACTCCACCGGGGAAGGTGCCAGCAAGGAGTTCTCTGGTAGTTTTTACACTGCTCTGCTAGGCAGCTGAAAGACACCACAAAAGTTGTTCTACCAGCTTTCTGGGCTGAGATGGGGAACCGCTGACTTTTGGACTCGGCCGGTGAAAAAATGTTCCAAACACACCCCATGCACACCTCCACCGGGGAAGGTGCCAGCAAGGAGTTCTCTGGTAGGTTTTTACACTGCTCTGCTAGGCAGCTGAAAGACACCACAAAAGTTGTTCTACCAGCTTTCTGGGCTGAGATGGGGAACCGCTGACTTTTGGACTCGGCCGGTGAAAAAATGTTCCAAACACACCCCATGCACACCTCCACCGGGGAAGGTGCCAGCAAGGAGTTCTCTGGTAGTTTTTACACTGCTCTGCTAGGCAGCTGAAAGACACCACAAAAGTTGTTCTACCAGCTTTCTGGGCTGAGATGGGGAACCGCGGACTTTTTGACTCGGCCGGTGAAAAAATGTTCCAAACACACCCCATGCACACCTCCACCGGGGAAGGTGCCAGCAAGGAGTTCTCTGGTAGTTTTTACACTGCTCTGCTAGGCAGCTGAAAGACACCACAAAAGTTGTTCTACCAGCTTTCTGGGCTGAGATGGGGAACCGCTGACTTTTGGACTCGGCCGGTGAAAAAATGTTCCAAACACACCCCATGCACACCTCCACCGGGGAAGGTGCCAGCAAGGAGTTCTCTGGTAGTTTTTTACACTGCTCTGCTAGGCAGCTGAAAGACACCACAAAAGTTGTTCTACCAGCTTTCTGGGCTGAGATGGGGAACCGCTGACTTTTGGACTCGGCCGGTGAAAAAATGTTCCAAACACACCCCATGCACAACTCCACCGGGGAAGGTGCCAGCAAGGAGTTCTCTGGTAGTTTTTACACTGCTCTGCTAGGCAGCTGAAAGACACCACAAAAGTTGTTCTACCAGCTTTCTGGGCTGAGATGGGGAACCGCTGACTTTTGGACTCGGCCGGTGAAAAAATGTTCCAAACACACCCCATGCACAACTCCACCGGGGAAGGTGCCAGCAAGGAGTTCTCTGGTAGTTTTTACACTGCTCTGCTAGGCAGCTGAAAGACACCACAAAAGTTGTTCTACCAGCTTTCTGGGCTGAGATGGGGAACCGCTGACTTTTTGACTCGGCCGGTGAAAAAATGTTCCAAACACACCCCATGCACAACTCCACCGGGGAAGGTGCCAGCAAGGAGTTTCTCTGGTAGTTTTTACACTGCTCTGCTAGGCAGCTGAAAGACACCACAAAAGTTGTTCTACCAGCTTTCTGGGCTGAGATGGGGAACCGCTGACTTTTTGACTCGGCCGGTGAAAAAATGTTCCAAACACACCCCATGCACAACTCCACCGGGGAAGGTGCCAGCAAGGAGTTCTCTGGTAGTTTTTACACTGCTCTGCAAGGCAGCTGAAAGACACCACAAAAGTTGTTCTACCAGCTTTCTGGGCTGAGATGGGGAACCGCTGACTTTTTGGACTCGGCCGGTGAAAAAATGTTCCAAACACACCCCATGCACAACTCCACCGGGGAAGGTGCCAGCAAGGAGTTCTCTGGTAGTTTTTACACTGCTCTGCTAGGCAGCTGAAAGACACCACAAAAGTTGTTCTACCAGCTTTCTGGGCTGAGATGGGGAACCGCTGACTTTTGGACTCGGCCGGTGAAAAAATGTTCCAAACACACCCCATGCACACCTCCACCGGGGAAGGTGCCAGCAAGGAGTTCTCTGGTAGTTTTTACACTGCTCTGCTAGGCAGCTGAAAGACACCACAAAAGTTGTTCTACCAGCTTTCTGGGCTGAGATGGGGAACCGCTGACTTTTGGACTCGGCCGGTGAAAAAATGTTCCAAACACACCCCATGCACAACTCCACCGGGGAAGGTGCCAGCAAGGAGTTCTCTGGTAGTTTTTACACTGCTCTGCTAGGCAGCTGAAAGACACCACAAAAGTTGTTCTACCAGCTTTCTGGGCTGAGATGGGGAACCGCTGACTTTTGGACTCGGCCGGTGAAAAAATGTTCCAAACACACCCCATGCACAACTCCACCGGGGGAAGGTGCCAGCAAGGAGTTCTCTGGTAGTTTTTACACTGCTCTGCTAGGCAGCTGAAAGACACCACAAAAGTTGTTCTACCAGCTTTCTGGGCTGAGATGGGGGAACCGCTGACTTTTGGACTCGGCCGGTGAAAAAATGTTCAAACACACCCCATGCACACCTCCACCGGGGAAGGTGCCAGCAAGGAGTTCTCTGGTAGTTTTTACACTGCTCTGCTAGGCAGCTGAAAGACACCACAAAAGTTGTTCTACCAGCTTTCTGGGCTGAGATGGGGAACCGCTGACTTTTGAGCTCGGCCAGGTGAAAAAAATGTTCCAAACACACCCCATGCACACCTCCACCGGGGAAGGTGCCAGCAAGGAGTTCTCTGGTAGTTTTTACACTGCTCTGCTAGGCAGCTGAAAGACACCACAAAAGTTGTTCTACCAGCTTTCTGGGCTGAGATGGGGGAACCGCTGACTTTTTGGCTCGGCCGGTGAAAAAATGTTCCAAACACACCCCATGCACACCTCCACCGGGGAAGGTGCCAGCAAGGAGTTCTCTGGTAGTTTTTACATTGCTCTGCTAGGCAGCTGAAAGACACCACAAAAGTTGTTCTCTGGCTGAGATGGGGAACCGCTGACTTTTTGACTCGGCCGGTGAAAAAATGTTCCAAACACACCCCATGCACAACTCCAACCGGGGAAGGTGCCAGCAAGGAGTTCTCTGGTAGTTTTTACACTGCGCTGCTAGGCAGCTGAAAGACACCACAAAAGTTGTTCTACCAGCTTTCTGGGCTGAGATGGGGAACCGCTGAATTTTTGACTCGGCCGGTGAAAAAATGTTCCAAACACACCCCATGCACAACTCCACCGGGAAGGTGCCAGCAAGGATTTCTCTGGTAGTTTTTTACACTTGCTCTGCTAGGCAGCTGAAAGACACCACAAAAGTTGTTCTACCAGCTTTCTGGGGCTGAGATGGGGAACCGCTGACTTTTTGACTCGGCCGGTGAAAAAATGTTCCAAACACACCCCATGCACAACTCCACCGGGGAAGGTGCCAGCAAGGAGTTCTCTGGTAGTTTTTACACTGCTCTGCTAGGCAGCTGAAAGACACCACAAAAGTTGTTCTACCAGCTTTCTGGGCTGAGATGGGGAACCGCTGACTTTTTGACTCGGACGGTGAAAAAATGTTCCAAACACACCCCATGCACAACTCCACCCGGGGAAGGTGCCAGCAAGTGGAGTTCTCTGGTAGTTTTTACACTGCTCTGCTAGGCAGCTGAAAGACACCACAAAAGTTGTTTCTACCAGCTTTCTGGGGGCTGAGATGGGGAACCGCTGACTTTTGGAACTCGGCCGGTGAAAAAATGTTCCAAACACACCCCATGCACAACTCCACCGGGGAAGGTGCCAGCAAGGAGTTCTCTGGTAGTTTTTTACACTGCTCTGCTAGGCAGCTGAAAGACACCACAAAAGTTGTTCTACCACTTTTCTGGGCTGAGATGGGGAACCGCTGACTTTTTTGACTCGGGCCGTGGAAAAAATGTTCCAAACACACCCCATGCACAACTCCACCGGGGGAAGGTGCCCAGCAAGGAGTTCTCTGGTAGTTTTTTACACTGCTCTGCTAGGCAGCTGAAAGACACCACAGAAAGTTGTGCTACCAGCTTTCTGGGCTGAGATGGGGAAGCGCTGACTTTTTGACTCGGCCGGTGAAAAAATGTTCCAAACACACCCCTTGCACACCTCCACCGGGGAAGGTGCCAGCAAGGAGTTCTCTGTATTTTTTACACTGCTCTGCTAGCAGCGTGAAAGACACCACAGAAGTTGTTCTAGAGCCAGCGTTCTGGGCTGAGAGTGGGGGGGAACCGCTGACTTTTGTGACTCGGCCGGTGGAAAAAATGTTCCAAACCACGACCCAGTGCACAACTCCACCGGGGGAAGGTGCCAGCAAGGAGTTTCTCTGGTAGTTTTTACACTGGCTCTGCTAGGCAGCTGAAAGACACCACAAAAGTTGTTCTACCAGCTTTCCTGGGCTTGAGATGGGGGAACCGCTGACTTTTTGACGTCGGCGGGTGAAAAAATGTTGCCAAACAGCGCCCCATGCACAACTCCACCGGGGAAGGTTGCCGCAGCAAGGAGTTCTCTGGTAGGTTTTTTACACGGCTCTGCTAGGCAGCTGAAAGACACCACAAAAGTTGTTCTAACCAGCTTTCTGGGCTGAGATGGGGAACCGCTGACTTTTTGGAGTCTCGGCCGGGTGAAAAAATGTTCCAAACACACCCCATGCACAGCCTCCACCGGGGAAGGTGCCAGCAAGGAGGTTCTCTTGGTAGTTTTTTTACACTGCTCTGCTAGGCAGCTGAAAGACACCACAAAAGTTGTTCTACCAGCTTTCTGGGCTGAGATGGGGAACCGCTGACTTTTGGACTCGGCCGGTGAAAAAATGTTCCAAACACACCCCATGCACAACTCCACCGGGGAAGGTGCCAGCAAGGAGTTCTCTGGTAGTTTTTACACTGCTCTGCTAGGCAGCTGAAAGACACCACAAAAGTTGTTCTACCAGCTTTCTGGGCTGAGATGGGGAACCGCTGACTTTTGGACTCGGCCGGTGAAAAAATGTTCCAAACACACCCCATGCACAACTCCACCGGGGAAGGTGCCAGCAAGGAGTTCTCTGGTAGTTTTTACACTGCTCTGCTAGGCAGCTGAAAGACACCACAAAAGTTGTTCTACCAGCTTTCTGGGCTGAGATGGGGAACCGCTGACTTTTGGACTCGGCCGGTGAAAAAATGTTCCAAACACACCCCATGCACAACTCCACCGGGGAAGGTGCCAGCAAGGAGTTCTCTGGTAGTTTTTACACTGCTCTGCTAGGCAGCTGAAAGACACCACAAAAGTTGTTCTACCAGCTTTCTGGGCTGAGATGGGGAACCGCTGACTTTTGGACTCGGCCGGTGAAAAAATGTTCCAAACACACCCCATGCACAACTCCACCGGGGAAGGTGCCAGCAAGGAGTTCTCTGGTAGTTTTTACACTGCTCTGCTAGGCAGCTGAAAGACACCACAAAAGTTGTTCTACCAGCTTTCTGGGCTGAGATGGGGAACCGCTGACTTTTGGACTCGGCCGGTGAAAAAATGTTCCAAACACACCCCATGCACAACTCCACCGGGGAAGGTGCCAGCAAGGAGTTCTCTGGTAGTTTTTACACTGCTCTGCTAGGCAGCTGAAAGACACCACAAAAGTTGTTCTACCAGCTTTCTGGGCTGAGATGGGGAACCGCTGACTTTTGGACTCGGCCGGTGAAAAAATGTTCCAAACACACCCCATGCACAACTCCACCGGGAAGGTGCCAGCAAGGAGTTCTCTGGTAGTTTTTACACTGCTCTGCTAGGCAGCTGAAAGACACCACAAAAGTTGTTCTACCAGCTTTCTGGGCTGAGATGGGGAACCGCTGACTTTTGGACTCGGCCGGTGAAAAAATGTTCCAAACACACCCCATGCACAACTCCACCGGGGAAGGTGCCAGCAAGGAGTTCTCTGGTAGTTTTTACACTGCTCTGCTAGGCAGCTGAAAGACACCACAAAAGTTGTTCTACCAGCTTTCTGGGCTGAGATGGGGAACCGCTGACTTTTGGACTCGGCCGGTGAAAAAATGTTCCAAACACACCCCATGCACAACTCCACCGGGAAGGTGCCAGCAAGGAGTTCTCTGGTAGTTTTTACACTGCTCTGCTAGGCAGCTGAAAGACACCACAAAAGTTGTTCTACCAGCTTTCTGGCTGAGATGGGGAACCGCTGACTTTTGGACTCGGCCGGTGAAAAAATGTTCCAAACACACCCCATGCACAACTCCACCGGGGAAGGTGCCAGCAAGGAGTTCTCTGGTAGTTTTTACACTGCTCTGCTAGGCAGCTGAAAGACACCACAAAAGTTGTTCTACCAGCTTTCTGGGCTGAGATGGGGAACCGCTGACTTTTGGACTCGGCCGGTGAAAAAATGTTCCAAACACACCCCATGCACAACTCCACCGGGGAAGGTGCCAGCAAGGAGTTCTCTGGTAGTTTTTACACTGCTCTGCTAGGCAGCTGAAAGACACCACAAAAGTTGTTCTACCAGCTTTCTGGGCTGAGATGGGGAACCGCTGACTTTTTGACTCGGCCGGTGAAAAAATGTTCCAAACACACCCCATGCACAACTCCACCGGGGAAGGTGCCAGCAAGGAGTTCTCTGGTAGTTTTTACACTGCTCTGCTAGGCAGCTGAAAGACACCACAAAAGTTGTTCTACCAGCTTTCTGGGCTGAGATGGGGAACCGCTGACTTTTGGACTCGGCCGGTGAAAAAATGTTCCAAACACACCCCATGCACAACTCCACCGGGGAAGGTGCCAGCAAGGAGTTCTCTGGTAGTTTTTACACTGCTCTGCTAGGCAGCTGAAAGACACCACAAAAGTTGTTCTACCAGCTTTCTGGGCTGAGATGGGGAACCGCTGACTTTTGGACTCGGCCGGTGAAAAAATGTTCCAAACACACCCCATGCACAACTCCACCGGGAAGGTGCCAGCAAGGAGTTCTCTGGTAGTTTTTACACTGCTCTGCTAGGCAGCTGAAAGACACCACAAAAGTTGTTCTACCAGCTTTCTGGGCTGAGATGGGGAACCGCTGACTTTTTGACTCGGCCGGTGAAAAAATGTTCCAAACACACCCCATGCACAACTCCACCGGGGAAGGTGCCAGCAAGGAGTTCTCTGGTAGTTTTTACACTGCTCTGCTAGGCAGCTGAAAGACACCACAAAAGTTGTTCTACCAGCTTTCTGGGCTGAGATGGGGAACCGCTGACTTTTGACTCGGCCGGTGAAAAAATGTTCCAAACACACCCCATGCACAACTCCACCGGGGAAGGTGCCAGCAAGGAGTTCTCTGGTAGTTTTTACACTGCTCTGCTAGGCAGCTGAAAGACACCACAAAAGTTGTTCTACCAGCTTTCTGGGCTGAGATGGGGAACCGCTGACTTTTGACTCGGCCGGTGAAAAAATGTTCCAAACACACCCCATGCACAACTCCACCGGGGAAGGTGCCAGCAAGGAGTTCTCTGGTAGTTTTTACACTGCTCTGCTAGGCAGCTGAAAGACACCACAAAAGTTGTTCTACCAGCTTTCTGGGCTGAGATGGGGAACCGCTGACTTTTGGACTCGGCCGGTGAAAAAATGTTCCAAACACACCCCATGCACAACTCCACCGGGGAAGGTGCCAGCAAGGAGTTCTCTGGTAGTTTTTACACTGCTCTGCTAGGCAGCTGAAAGACACCACAAAAGTTGTTCTACCAGCTTTCTGGGCTGAGATGGGGAACCGCTGACTTTTGGACTCGGCCGGTGAAAAAATGTTCCAAACACACCCCATGCACAACTCCACCGGGGAAGGTGCCAGCAAGGAGTTCTCTGGTAGTTTTTACACTGCTCTGCTAGGCAGCTGAAAGACACCACAAAAGTTGTTCTACCAGCTTTCTGGGCTGAGATGGGGAACCGCTGACTTTTGACTCGGCCGGTGAAAAAATGTTCCAAACACACCCCATGCACAACTCCACCGGGGAAGGTGCCAGCAAGGAGTTCTCTGGTAGTTTTTACACTGCTCTGCTAGGCAGCTGAAAGACACCACAAAAGTTGTTCTACCAGCTTTCTGGGCTGAGATGGGGAACCGCTGACTTTTGGACTCGGCCGGTGAAAAAATGTTCCAAACACACCCCATGCACAACTCCACCGGGGAAGGTGCCAGCAAGGAGTTCTCTGGTAGTTTTTACACTGCTCTGCTAGGCAGCTGAAAGACACCACAAAAGTTGTTCTACCAGCTTTCTGGGCTGAGATGGGGAACCGCTGACTTTTGGACTCGGCCGGTGAAAAAATGTTCCAAACACACCCCATGCACAACTCCACCGGGGAAGGTGCCAGCAAGGAGTTCTCTGGTAGTTTTTACACTGCTCTGCTAGGCAGCTGAAAGACACCACAAAAGTTGTTCTACCAGCTTTCTGGGCTGAGATGGGGAACCGCTGACTTTTGGAGTCGGCCGGTGAAAAAATGTTCCAAACACACCCCATGCACAACTCCACCGGGGAAGGTGCCAGCAAGGAGTTCTCTGGTAGTTTTTACACTGCTCTGCTAGGCAGCTGAAAGACACCACAAAAGTTGTTCTACCAGCTTTCTGGGCTGAGATGGGGAACCGCTGACTTTTGGACTCGGCCGGTGAAAAAATGTTCCAAACACACCCCATGCACAACTCCACCGGGGAAGGTGCCAGCAAGGAGTTCTCTGGTAGTTTTTACACTGCTCTGCTAGGCAGCTGAAAGACACCACAAAAGTTGTTCTACCAGCTTTCTGGGCTGAGATGGGGAACCGCTGACTTTTGGACTCGGCCGGTGAAAAAATGTTCCAAACACACCCCATGCACAACTCCACCGGGGAAGGTGCCAGCAAGGAGTTCTCTGGTAGTTTTTACACTGCTCTGCTAGGCAGCTGAAAGACACCACAAAAGTTGTTCTACCAGCTTTCTGGGCTGAGATGGGGAACCGCTGACTTTTGGACTCGGCCGGTGAAAAAATGTTCCAAACACACCCCATGCACAACTCCACCGGGGAAGGTGCCAGCAAGGAGTTCTCTGGTAGTTTTTACACTGCTCTGCTAGGCAGCTGAAAGACACCACAAAAGTTGTTCTACCAGCTTTCTGGGCTGAGATGGGGAACCGCTGACTTTTGACTCGGCCGGTGAAAAAATGTTCCAAACACACCCCATGCACAACTCCACCGGGGAAGGTGCCAGCAAGGAGTTCTCTGGTAGTTTTTACACTGCTCTGCTAGGCAGCTGAAAGACACCACAAAAGTTGTTCTACCAGCTTTCTGGGCTGAGATGGGGAACCGCTGACTTTTTGACTCGGCCGGTGAAAAAATGTTCCAAACACACCCCATGCACAACTCCACCGGGGAAGGTGCCAGCAAGGAGTTCTCTGGTAGTTTTTACACTGCTCTGCTAGGCAGCTGAAAGACACCACAAAAGTTGTTCTACCAGCTTTCTGGGCTGAGATGGGGAACCGCTGACTTTTGGACTCGGCCGGTGAAAAAATGTTCCAAACACACCCCATGCACAACTCCACCGGGGAGGTGCCAGCAAGGAGTTCTCTGGTAGTTTTTACACTGCTCTGCTAGGCAGCTGAAAGACACCACAAAAGTTGTTCTACCAGCTTTCTGGGCTGAGATGGGGAACCGCTGACTTTTGGACTCGGCCGGTGAAAAAATGTTCCAAACACACCCCATGCACAACTCCACCGGGGAAGGTGCCAGCAAGGAGTTCTCTGGTAGTTTTTACACTGCTCTGCTAGGCAGCTGAAAGACACCACAAAAGTTGTTCTACCAGCTTTCTGGGCTGAGATGGGGAACCGCTGACTTTTGGACTCGGCCGGTGAAAAAATGTTCCAAACACACCCCATGCACAACTCCACCGGGAAGGTGCCAGCAAGGAGTTCTCTGGTAGTTTTTACACTGCTCTGCTAGGCAGCTGAAAGACACCACAAAAGTTGTTCTACCAGCTTTCTGGGCTGAGATGGGGAACCGCTGACTTTTGGACTCGGCCGGTGAAAAAATGTTCCAAACACACCCCATGCACAACTCCACCGGGGAAGGTGCCAGCAAGGAGTTCTCTGGTAGTTTTTACACTGCTCTGCTAGGCAGCTGAAAGACACCACAAAAGTTGTTCTACCAGCTTTCTGGGCTGAGATGGGGAACCGCTGACTTTTTGACTCGGCCGGTGAAAAAATGTTCCAAACACACCCCATGCACACCTCCACCGGGGAAGGTGCCAGCAAGGAGTTCTCTGGTAGTTTTTACACTGCTCTGCTAGGCAGCTGAAAGACACCACAAAAGTTGTTCTACCAGCTTTCTGGGCTGAGATGGGGAACCGCTGACTTTTGGACTCGGCCGGTGAAAAAATGTTCCAAACACACCCCATGCACAACTCCACCGGGGAAGGTGCCAGCAAGGAGTTCTCTGGTAGTTTTTACACTGCTCTGCTAGGCAGCTGAAAGACACCACAAAAGTTGTTCTACCAGCTTTCTGGGCTGAGATGGGGAACCGCTGACTTTTGGACTCGGCCGGTGAAAAAATGTTCCAAACACACCCCATGCACAACTCCACCGGGGAAGGTGCCAGCAAGGAGTTCTCTGGTAGTTTTTACACTGCTCTGCTAGGCAGCTGAAAGACACCACAAAAGTTGTTCTACCAGCTTTCTGGGCTGAGATGGGGAACCGCTGACTTTTGGAGTCGGCCGGTGAAAAAATGTTCCAAACACACCCCATGCACAACTCCACCGGGGAAGGTGCCAGCAAGGAGTTCTCTGGTAGTTTTTACACTGCTCTGCTAGGCAGCTGAAAGACACCACAAAAGTTGTTCTACCAGCTTTCTGGGCTGAGATGGGGAACCGCTGACTTTTGGACTCGGCCGGTGAAAAAATGTTCCAAACACACCCCATGCACAACTCCACCGGGGAAGGTGCCAGCAAGGAGTTCTCTGGTAGTTTTTACACTGCTCTGCTAGGCAGCTGAAAGACACCACAAAAGTTGTTCTACCAGCTTTCTGGGCTGAGATGGGGAACCGCTGACTTTTGACTCGGCCGGTGAAAAAATGTTCCAAACACACCCCATGCACAACTCCACCGGGGAAGGTGCCAGCAAGGAGTTCTCTGGTAGTTTTTACACTGCTCTGCTAGGCAGCTGAAAGACACCACAAAAGTTGTTCTACCAGCTTTCTGGGCTGAGATGGGGAACCGCTGACTTTTGGAGTCGGCCGGTGAAAAAATGTTCCAAACACACCCCATGCACAACTCCACCGGGGAAGGTGCCAGCAAGGAGTTCTCTGGTAGTTTTTACACTGCTCTGCTAGGCAGCTGAAAGACACCACAAAAGTTGTTCTACCAGCTTTCTGGGCTGAGATGGGGAACCGCTGACTTTTTGGACTCGGCCGGTGAAAAAATGTTCCAAACACACCCCATGCACAACTCCACCGGGGAAGGTGCCAGCAAGGAGTTCTCTGGTAGTTTTTACACTGCTCTGCTAGGCAGCTGAAAGACACCACAAAAGTTGTTCTACCAGCTTTCTGGGCTGAGATGGGGAACCGCTGACTTTTGGACTCGGCCGGTGAAAAAATGTTCCAAACACACCCCATGCACAACTCCACCGGGGAAGGTGCCAGCAAGGAGTTCTCTGGTAGTTTTTACACTGCTCTGCTAGGCAGCTGAAAGACACCACAAAAGTTGTTCTACCAGCTTTCTGGGCTGAGATGGGGAACCGCTGACTTTTGGAGTCGGCCGGTGAAAAAATGTTCCTAACACACCCCATGCACAACTCCACCGGGAAGGTGCCAGCAAGGAGTTCTCTGGTAGTTTTTACACTGCTCTGCTAGGCAGCTGAAAGACACCACAAAAGTTGTTCTACCAGCTTTCTGGGCTGAGATGGGGAACCGCTGACTTTTGGACTCGGCCGGTGAAAAAATGTTCCAAACACACCCCATGCACACCTCCACCGGGAAGGTGCCAGCAAGGAGTTCTCTGGTAGTTTTTACACTGCTCTGCTAGGCAGCTGAAAGACACCACAAAAGTTGTTCTACCAGCTTTCTGGGCTGAGATGGGGAACCGCTGACTTTTGACTCGGCCGGTGAAAAAATGTTCCAAACACACCCCATGCACAACTCCACCGGGAAGGTGCCAGCAAGGAGTTCTCTGGTAGTTTTTACACTGCTCTGCTAGGCAGCTGAAAGACACCACAAAAGTTGTTCTACCAGCTTTCTGGGCTGAGATGGGGAACCGCTGACTTTTTGACTCGGCCGGTGAAAAAATGTTCCAAACACACCCCATGCACAACTCCACCGGGAAGGTGCCAGCAAGGAGTTCTCTGGTAGTTTTTACACTGCTCTGCTAGGCAGCTGAAAGACACCACAAAAGTTGTTCTACCAGCTTTCTGGGCTGAGATGGGGAACCGCTGACTTTTGGACTCGGCCGGTGAAAAAATGTTCCAAACACACCCCATGCACAACTCCACCGGGAAAGGTGCCAGCAAGGAGTTCTCTGGTAGTTTTTACACTGCTCTGCTAGGCAGCTGAAAGACACCACAAAAGTTGTTCTACCAGCTTTCTGGGCTGAGATGGGGAACCGCTGACTTTCTGACTCGGCCGGTGAAAAAATGTTCCAAACACACCCCATGCACAACTCCACCGGGGAAGGTGCCAGCAAGGAGTTCTCTGGTAGTTTTTACACTGCTCTGCTAGGCAGCTGAAAGACACCACAAAAGTTGTTCTACCAGCTTTCTGGGCTGAGATGGGGAACCGCTGACTTTTGGACTCGGCCGGTGAAAAAATGTTCCAAACACACCCCATGCACAACTCCACCAGGAAGGTGCCAGCAAGGAGTTCTCTGGTAGTTTTTACACTGCTCTGCTAGGCAGCTGAAAGACACCACAAAAGTTGTTCTACCAGCTTTCTGGGCTGAGATGGGGAACCGCTGACTTTTGGACTCGGCCGGTGAAAAAATGTTCCAAACACACCCCATGCACAACTCCACCGGGGAAGGTGCCAGCAAGGAGTTCTCTGGTAGTTTTTACACTGCTCTGCTAGGCAGCTGAAAGACACCACAAAAGTTGTTCTACCAGCTTTCTGGGCTGAGATGGGGAACCGCTGACTTTTGGACTCGGCCGGTGAAAAAATGTTCCAAACACACCCCATGCACAACTCCACCGGGAAGGTGCCAGCAAGGAGTTCTCTGGTAGTTTTTACACTGCTCTGCTAGGCAGCTGAAAGACACCACAAAAGTTGTTCTACCAGCTTTCTGGGCTGAGATGGGGAACCGCTGACTTTTGGACTCGGCCGGTGAAAAAATGTTCCAAACACACCCCATGCACAACTCCACCGGGGAAGGTGCCAGCAAGGAGTTCTCTGGTAGTTTTTACACTGCTCTGCTAGGCAGCTGAAAGACACCACAAAAGTTGTTCTACCAGCTTTCTGGGCTGAGATGGGGAACCGCTGACTTTTGGACTCGGCCGGTGAAAAAATGTTCCAAACACACCCCATGCACAACTCCACCGGGAAGGTGCCAGCAAGGAGTTCTCTGGTAGTTTTTACACTGCTCTGCTAGGCAGCTGAAAGACACCACAAAAGTTGTTCTACCAGCTTTCTGGCTGAGATGGGGAACCGCTGACTTTTGGACTCGGCCGGTGAAAAAATGTTCCAAACACACCCCATGCACAACTCCACCGGGGAAGGTGCCAGCAAGGAGTTCTCTGGTAGTTTTTACACTGCTCTGCTAGGCAGCTGAAAGACACCACAAAAGTTGTTCTACCAGCTTTCTGGGCTGAGATGGGGAACCGCTGACTTTTGACTCGGCCGGTGAAAAAATGTTCCAAACACACCCCATGCACAACTCCACCGGGGAAGGTGCCAGCAAGGAGTTCTCTGGTAGTTTTTACACTGCTCTGCTAGGCAGCTGAAAGACACCACAAAAGTTGTTCTACCAGCTTTCTGGCTGAGATGGGGAACCGCTGACTTTTTGACTCGGCCGGTGAAAAAATGTTCCAAACACACCCCATGCACAACTCCACCGGGAAGGTGCCAGCAAGGAGTTCTCTGGTAGTTTTTACACTGCTCTGCTAGGCAGCTGAAAGACACCACAAAAGTTGTTCTACCAGCTTTCTGGGCTGAGATGGGGAACCGCTGACTTTTTGACTCGGCCGGTGAAAAAATGTTCCAAACACACCCCATGCACAACTCCACCGGGGAAGGTGCCAGCAAGGAGTTCTCTGGTAGTTTTTACACTGCTCTGCTAGGCAGCTGAAAGACACCACAAAAGTTGTTCTACCAGCTTTCTGGGCTGAGATGGGGAACCGCTGACTTTTGGACTCGGCCGGTGAAAAAATGTTCCAAACACACCCCATGCACAACTCCACCGGGGAAGGTGCCAGCAAGGAGTTCTCTGGTAGTTTTTACACTGCTCTGCTAGGCAGCTGAAAGACACCACAAAAGTTGTTCTACCAGCTTTCTGGGCTGAGATGGGGAACCGCTGACTTTTTTGACTCGGCCGGTGAAAAAATGTTCCAAACACACCCCATGCACAACTCCACCGGGGAAGGTGCCAGCAAGGAGTTCTCTGGTAGTTTTTACACTGCTCTGCTAGGCAGCTGAAAGACACCACAAAAGTTGTTCTACCAGCTTTCTGGGCTGAGATGGGGAACCGCTGACTTTTTGACTCGGCCGGTGAAAAAATGTTCCAAACACACCCCATGCACAACTCCACCGGGGAAGGTGCCAGCAAGGAGTTCTCTGGTAGTTTTTACACTGCTCTGCTAGGCAGCTGAAAGACACCACAAAAGTTGTTCTACCAGCTTTCTGGGCTGAGATGGGGAACCGCTGACTTTTGGACTCGGCCGGTGAAAAAATGTTCCAAACACACCCCATGCACAACTCCACCGGGGAAGGTGCCAGCAAGGAGTTCTCTGGTAGTTTTTACACTGCTCTGCTAGGCAGCTGAAAGACACCACAAAAGTTGTTCTACCAGCTTTCCTGGCTGAGATGGGGAACCGCTGACTTTTTGACTCGGCCGGTGAAAAAATGTTCCAAACACACCCCATGCACAACTCCACCGGGGAAGGTGCCAGCAAGGAGTTCTCTGGTAGTTTTTACACTGCTCTGCTAGGCAGCTGAAAGACACCACAAAAGTTGTTCTACCCAGCTTTCTGGGCTGAGATGGGGAACCGCTGACTTTTGGACTCGGCCGGTGAAAAAATGTTCCAAACACACCCCATGCACAACTCCACCGGGGAAGGTGCCAGCAAGGAGTTCTCTGGTAGTTTTTACACTGCTCTGCTAGGCAGCTGAAAGACACCACAAAAGTTGTTCTACCAGCTTTCTGGGCTGAGATGGGGAACCGCTGACTTTTGGACTCGGCCGGTGAAAAAATGTTCCAAACACACCCCATGCACAACTCCACCGGGGAAGGTGCCAGCAAGGAGTTCTCTGGTAGTTTTTACACTGCTCTGCTAGGCAGCTGAAAGACACCACAAAAGTTGTTCTACCAGCTTTCTGGGCTGAGATGGGGAACCGCTGACTTTTGGACTCGGCCGGTGAAAAAATGTTCCTAACACACCCCATGCACAACTCCACCGGGGAAGGTGCCAGCAAGGAGTTCTCTGGTAGTTTTTACACTGCTCTGCTAGGCAGCTGAAAGACACCACAAAAGTTGTTCTACCAGCTTTCTGGGCTGAGATGGGGAACCGCTGACTTTTGGACTCGGCCGGTGAAAAAATGTTCCAAACACACCCCATGCACAACTCCACCGGGGAAGGTGCCAGCAAGGAGTTCTCTGGTAGTTTTTACACTGCTCTGCTAGGCAGCTGAAAGACACCACAAAAGTTGTTCTACCAGCTTTCTGGGCTGAGATGGGGAACCGCTGACTTTTGGACTCGGCCGGTGAAAAAATGTTCCAAACACACCCCATGCACAACTCCACCGGGAAGGTGCCAGCAAGGAGTTCTCTGGTAGTTTTTACACTGCTCTGCTAGGCAGCTGAAAGACACCACAAAAGTTGTTCTACCAGCTTTCTGGGCTGAGATGGGGAACCGCTGACTTTTGGACTCGGCCGGTGAAAAAATGTTCCAAACACACCCCATGCACACCTCCACCGGGAAGGTGCCAGCAAGGAGTTCTCTGGTAGTTTTTACACTGCTCTGCTAGGCAGCTGAAAGACACCACAAAAGTTGTTCTACCAGCTTTCTGGGCTGAGATGGGGAACCGCTGACTTTTGGACTCGGCCGGTGAAAAAATGTTCCAAACACACCCCATGCACAACTCCACCGGGGAAGGTGCCAGCAAGGAGTTCTCTGGTAGTTTTTACACTGCTCTGCTAGGCAGCTGAAAGACACCACAAAAGTTGTTCTACCAGCTTTCTGGGCTGAGATGGGGAACCGCTGACTTTTGACTCGGCCGGTGAAAAAATGTTCCAAACACACCCCATGCACAACTCCACCGGGGAAGGTGCCAGCAAGGAGTTCTCTGGTAGTTTTTACACTGCTCTGCTAGGCAGCTGAAAGACACCACAAAAGTTGTTCTACCAGCTTTCTGGGCTGAGATGGGGAACCGCTGACTTTTGGACTCGGCCGGTGAAAAAATGTTCCAAACACACCCCATGCACAACTCCACCGGGGAAGGTGCCAGCAAGGAGTTCTCTGGTAGTTTTTACACTGCTCTGCTAGGCAGCTGAAAGACACCACAAAAGTTGTTCTACCAGCTTTCCTGGCTGAGATGGGGAACCGCTGACTTTTGACTCGGCCGGTGAAAAAATGTTCCAAACACACCCCATGCACAACTCCACCGGGGAAGGTGCCAGCAAGGAGTTCTCTGGTAGTTTTTACACTGCTCTGCTAGGCAGCTGAAAGACACCACAAAAGTTGTTCTACCAGCTTTCTGGGCTGAGATGGGGAACCGCTGACTTTTGACTCGGCCGGTGAAAAAATGTTCCAAACACACCCCATGCACAACTCCACCGGGGAAGGTGCCAGCAAGGAGTTCTCTGGTAGTTTTTACACTGCTCTGCTAGGCAGCTGAAAGACACCACAAAAGTTGTTCTACCAGCTTTCTGGCTGAGATGGGGAACCGCTGACTTTTGGACTCGGCCGGTGAAAAAATGTTCCAAACACACCCCATGCACACCTCCACCGGGAAGGTGCCAGCAAGGAGTTCTCTGGTAGTTTTTACACTGCTCTGCTAGGCAGCTGAAAGACACCACAAAAGTTGTTCTACCAGCTTTCTGGGCTGAGATGGGGAACCGCTGACTTTTGGACTCGGCCGGTGAAAAAATGTTCCAAACACACCCCATGCACAACTCCACCGGGGAAGGTGCCAGCAAGGAGTTCTCTGGTAGTTTTTACACTGCTCTGCTAGGCAGCTGAAAGACACCACAAAAGTTGTTCTACCAGCTTTCTGGGCTGAGATGGGGAACCGCTGACTTTTGGACTCGGCCGGTGAAAAAATGTTCCAAACACACCCCATGCACAACTCCACCGGGGAAGGTGCCAGCAAGGAGTTCTCTGGTAGTTTTTACACTGCTCTGCTAGGCAGCTGAAAGACACCACAAAAGTTGTTCTACCAGCTTTCTGGGCTGAGATGGGGAACCGCTGACTTTTGGACTCGGCCGGTGAAAAAATGTTCCAAACACACCCCATGCACAACTCCACCGGGGAAGGTGCCAGCAAGGAGTTCTCTGGTAGTTTTTACACTGCTCTGCTAGGCAGCTGAAAGACACCACAAAAGTTGTTCTACCAGCTTTCTGGGCTGAGATGGGGAACCGCTGACTTTTGGACTCGGCCGGTGAAAAAATGTTCCAAACACACCCCATGCACAACTCCACCGGGAAGGTGCCAGCAAGGAGTTCTCTGGTAGTTTTTACACTGCTCTGCTAGGCAGCTGAAAGACACCACAAAAGTTGTTCTACCAGCTTTCTGGGCTGAGATGGGGAACCGCTGACTTTTGGACTCGGCCGGTGAAAAAATGTTCCAAACACACCCCATGCACAACTCCACCGGGGAAGGTGCCAGCAAGGAGTTCTCTGGTAGTTTTTACACTGCTCTGCTAGGCAGCTGAAAGACACCACAAAAGTTGTTCTACCAGCTTTCTGGGCTGAGATGGGGAACCGCTGACTTTTGGACTCGGCCGGTGAAAAAATGTTCCAAACACACCCCATGCACAACTCCACCGGGGAAGGTGCCAGCAAGGAGTTCTCTGGTAGTTTTTACACTGCTCTGCTAGGCAGCTGAAAGACACCACAAAAGTTGTTCTACCAGCTTTCTGGGCTGAGATGGGGAACCGCTGACTTTTGGACTCGGCCGGTGAAAAAATGTTCCAAACACACCCCATGCACAACTCCACCGGGAAGGTGCCAGCAAGGAGTTCTCTGGTAGTTTTTACACTGCTCTGCTAGGCAGCTGAAAGACACCACAAAAGTTGTTCTACCAGCTTTCTGGGCTGAGATGGGGAACCGCTGACTTTTTGACTCGGCCGGTGAAAAAATGTTCCAAACACACCCCATGCACAACTCCACCGGGGAGGTGCCAGCAAGGAGTTCTCTGGTAGTTTTTACACTGCTCTGCTAGGCAGCTGAAAGACACCACAAAAGTTGTTCTACCAGCTTTCTGGGCTGAGATGGGGAACCGCTGACTTTTGGACTCGGCCGGTGAAAAAATGTTCCAAACACACCCCATGCACAACTCCACCGGGGAAGGTGCCAGCAAGGAGTTCTCTGGTAGTTTTTACACTGCTCTGCTAGGCAGCTGAAAGACACCACAAAAGTTGTTCTACCAGCTTTCTGGGCTGAGATGGGGAACCGCTGACTTTTGGACTCGGCCGGTGAAAAAATGTTCCAAACACACCCCATGCACAACTCCACCGGGGAAGGTGCCAGCAAGGAGTTCTCTGGTAGTTTTTACACTGCTCTGCTAGGCAGCTGAAAGACACCACAAAAGTTGTTCTACCAGCTTTCTGGGCTGAGATGGGGAACCGCTGACTTTTGGACTCGGCCGGTGAAAAAATGTTCCAAACACACCCCATGCACAACTCCACCGGGGAAGGTGCCAGCAAGGAGTTCTCTGGTAGTTTTTACACTGCTCTGCTAGGCAGCTGAAAGACACCACAAAAGTTGTTCTACCAGCTTTCTGGGCTGAGATGGGGAACCGCTGACTTTTGGACTCGGCCGGTGAAAAAATGTTCCAAACACACCCCATGCACAACTCCACCGGGGAAGGTGCCAGCAAGGAGTTCTCTGGTAGTTTTTACACTGCTCTGCTAGGCAGCTGAAAGACACCACAAAAGTTGTTCTACCAGCTTTCTGGGCTGAGATGGGGAACCGCTGACTTTTGACACGGCCGGTGAAAAAATGTTCCAAACACACCCCATGCACAACTCCACCGGGGAAGGTGCCAGCAAGGAGTTCTCTGGTAGTTTTTACACTGCTCTGCTAGGCAGCTGAAAGACACCACAAAAGTTGTTCTACCAGCTTTCTGGGCTGAGATGGTGAACCGCTGACTTTTGACTCGGCCGGTGAAAAAATGTTCCAAACACACCCCATGCACAACTCCACCGGGGAAGGTGCCAGCAAGGAGTTCTCTGGTAGTTTTTACACTGCTCTGCTAGGCAGCTGAAAGACACCACAAAAGTTGTTCTACCAGCTTTCTGGGCTGAGATGGGGAACCGCTGACTTTTGTTCTCGGCCGGTGAAAAAATGTTCCAAACACACCCCATGCACAACTCCACCGGGGAAGGTGCCAGCAAGGAGTTCTCTGGTAGTTTTTACACTGCTCTGCTAGGCAGCTGAAAGACACCACAAAAGTTGTTCTACAAGCTTTCTGGGCTGAGATGGGGAACCGCTGACTTTGGACTCGGCCGGTGAAAAAATGTTCCAAACACACCCCATGCACAACTCCACCGGGAAGGTGCCAGCAAGGAGTTCTCTGGTAGTTTTTACACTGCTCTGCTAGGCAGCTGAAAGACACCACAAAAGTTGTTCTACCAGCTTTCTGGGCTGAGATGGGGAACCGCTGACTTTTGACTCGGCCGGAAAAAATGTTCCAAACACACCCCATGCACAACTCCACCGGTAAGGTGCCAGCAAGGAGTTCTCTGGTAGTTTTTTACACTGCTCTGCTAGGCAGCTGAAAGACACCACAAAAGTTGTTCTACCAGCTTTCTGGGCTGAGATGGGGAACCGCTGACTTTTGGACTCGGCCGGTGAAAAAATGTTCCAAACACACCCCATGCACAACTCCACCGGGGAAGGTGCCAGCAAGGAGTTCTCTGTAGTTTTTACACTGCTCTGCTAGGCAGCTGAAAGACACCACAAAAGTTGTTCTACCAGCTTTCTGGGCTGAGATGGGGAACCGCTGACTTTTGGACTCGGCCGGTGAAAAAATGTTCCAAACACACCCCATGCACACCTCCACCGGGGAAGGTGCCAGCAAGGAGTTCTCTGGTAGTTTTTACACTGCTCTGCTAGGCAGCTGAAAGACACCACAAAAGTTGTTCTACCAGCTTTCTGGGCTGAGATGGGGAACCGCTGACTTTTGGCTCGGCGGTGAAAAAATGTTCCAAACACACCCCATGCACAACTCCACCGGGAAGGTGCCAGCAAGGAGTTCTCTGGTAGTTTTTACACTGCTCTGCTAGGCAGCTGAAAGACACCACAAAAGTTGTTCTACCAGCTTTCTGGGCTGAGATGGGGAACCGCTGACTTTTGACTCGGCCGGTGAAAAAATGTTCCAAACACACCCCATGCACACCTCCACCGGGAAGGTGCCAGCAAGGAGTTCTCTGGTAGTTTTTACACTGCTCTGCTAGGCAGCTGAAAGACACCACAAAAGTTGTTCTACCAGCTTTCTGGGCTGAGATGGGGAACCGCTGACTTTTGACTCGGCCGGTGAAAAAATGTTCCAAACACACCCCATGCACAACTCCACCGGGAAGGTGCCAGCAAGGAGTTCTCTGTAGTTTTTTACACTGCTCTGCTAGGCAGCTGAAAGACACCACAAAATTTGTTCTACCAGCTTTCTTGGCTGAGATGGGAACCGCTGACTTTTTGACTCGGCCGTGAAAAAATGTTCCAAACACACCCCATGCACAACTCCACCGGGGAAGGTGCCAGCAAGGAGTTCTCTGGTAGTTTTTACACTGCTCTGCTAGGCAGCTGAAAGACACCACAAAAGTTGTTCTACCAGCTTTCTGGGCTGAGATGGGGAACCGCTGACTTTTTGACTCGGCCGGTGAAAAAATGTTCCAAACACACCCCATGCACAACTCCACCGGGAAGGTGCCAGCAAGGAGTTCTCTGGTAGTTTTTACACTGCTCTGCTAGGCAGCTGAAAGACACCACAAAAGTTGGTCTACCAGCTTTCTGGGCTGAGATGGGGAACCGCTGACTTTTTGGACTCGGCCGGTGAAAAAATGTTCCAAACACACCCCATGCACAACTCCACCGGGAAGGTGCCAGCAAGGAGTTCTCTGGTAGTTTTTACACTGCTCTGCTAGGCAGCTGAAAGACACCACAAAAGTTGTTCTACCAGCTTTCTGGGCTGAGATGGGGAACCGCTGACTTTTGGACTCGGCCGGTGAAAAAATGTTCCAAACACACCCCCCATGCCCCACCTCCACCGGGGAAGGTGCCAGCAAGGAGTTCTCTGGTAGTTTTTACACTGCTCTGCTAGGCAGCTGAAAGACACCACAAAAGTTGTTCTCTACCAGCTTTCTGGGCTGAGATGGGGAACCGCTGACTTTTTGACTCGGCCGGTGAAAAAATGTTCCAAACACACCCCATGCACAACTCCACCGGGGAAGGTGCCAGCAAGGAGTTCTCTGGTAGTTTTTACACTGCTCTGCTAGGCAGCTGAAAGACACCACAAAAGTTGTTCTACCAGCTTTCTGGGCTGAGATGGGGAACCGCTGACTTTTTGACTCGGCCGGTGAAAAAATGTTCCAACACACCCCATGCACAACTCCACCGGAAGGTGCCAGCAAGGAGTTCTCTGGTAGTTTTTACACTGCTCTGCTAGGCAGCTGAAAGACACCACAAAAGTTGTTCTACCAGCTTTCTGGGCTGAGATGGGGAACCGCTGACTTTTGGACTCGGCCGGTGAAAAAATGTTCCAAACACACCCCATGCACAACTCCACCGGGGAAGGTGCCAGCAAGGAGTTCTCTGGTAGTTTTTTACACTGCTCTGCTAGGCAGCTGAAAGACACCACAAAAGTTGTTCTACCAGCTTTCCTGGCTGAGATGGGGAACCGCTGACTTTTGGACTCGGCCGGTGAAAAAATGTTCCAAACACACCCCATGCACAACTCCACCGGGGAGGTGCCAGCAAGGAGTTCTCTGGTAGTTTTTTACACTGCTCTGCTAGGCAGCTGAAAGACACCACAAAAGTTGTTCTACCAGCTTTCTGGGCTGAGATGGGAACCGCTGACTTTTGGACTCGGCCGGTGAAAAAATGTTCCAAACACACCCCATGCACACCTCCACCGGGAAGGTGCCAGCAAGGAGTTCTCTGGTAGTTTTTACACTGCTCTGCTAGGCAGCTGAAAGACACCACAAAAGTTGTTCTACCAGCTTTCTGGGCTGAGATGGGGAACCGCTGACTTTTGACTCGGCCGTGAAAAAATGTTCCAAACACACCCCATGCACAACTCCACCGGGGAAGGTGCCAGCAAGGAGTTCTCTGGTAGTTTTTACACTGCTCTGCTAGGCAGCTGAAAGACACCACAAAAGTTGTTCTACCAGCTTTCTGGGCTGAGATGGGAACCGCTGACTTTTGACTCGGCCGGTGAAAAAATGTTCCAAACACACCCCATGCACAACTCCACCGGGAAGGTGCCAGCAAGGAGTTCTCTGGTAGTTTTTACACTGCTCTGCTAGGCAGCTGAAAGACACCACAAAAGTTGTTCTACCAGCTTTCTGGGCTGAGATGGGGAACCGCTGACTTTTGACTCGGCCGGTGAAAAAATGTTCCAAACACACCCCATGCACAACTCCACCGGGAAGGTGCCAGCAAGGAGTTCTCTGGTAGTTTTTACACTGCTCTGCTAGGCAGCTGAAAGACACCACAAAAGTTGTTCTACCAGCTTCCTGGCTGAGATGGGGAACCGCTGACTTTTGGACTCGGCCGGTGAAAAAATGTTCCAAACACACCCCATGCACAACTCCACCGGGGAAGGTGCCAGCAAGGAGTTCTCTGGTAGTTTTTACACTGCTCTGCTAGGCAGCTGAAAGACACCACAAAAGTTGTTCTACCAGCTTTCTGGGCTGAGATGGGGAACCGCTGACTTTTGACTCGGCCGGTGAAAAAATGTTCCAAACACACCCCATGCACAACTCCACCGGGAAGGTGCCAGCAAGGAGTTCTCTGGTAGTTTTTACACTGCTCTGCTAGGCAGCTGAAAGACACCACAAAAGTTGTTCTACCAGCTTTCTGGGCTGAGATGGGGAACCGCTGACTTTTGGACTCGGCCGGTGAAAAAATGTTCCAAACACACCCCATGCACAACTCCACCGGGGAAGGTGCCAGCAAGGAGTTCTCTGGTAGTTTTTACACTGCTCTGCTAGGCAGCTGAAAGACACCACAAAAGTTGTTCTACCAGCTTTCTGGGCTGAGATGGGGAACCGCTGACTTTTGGACTCGGCCGGTGAAAAAATGTTCCAAACACACCCCATGCACAACTCCACCGGGGAAGGTGCCAGCAAGGAGTTCTCTGGTAGTTTTTACACTGCTCTGCTAGGCAGCTGAAAGACACCACAAAAGTTTTTCTACCAGCTTTCTGGGCTGAGATGGGGAACCGCTGACTTTTGTCTCGGCCGGTGAAAAAAATGTTCCAAACACACCCCATGCACACCTCCACCGGGGAAGGTGCCAGCAAGGAGTTCTCTGGTAGTTTTTACACTGCTCTGCTAGGCAGCTGAAAGACACCACAAAAGTTGTTCTACCAGCTTTCTGGGCTGAGATGGGGAACCGCTGACTTTTGGACTCGGCCGGTGAAAAAATGTTCCAAACACACCCCATGCACAACTCCACCGGGAAGGTGCCAGCAAGGAGTTCTCTGGTAGTTTTTTACACTGCTCTGCTAGGCAGCTGAAAGACACCACAAAAGTTGTTCTACCAGCTTTCTGGGCTGAGATGGGGAACCGCTGACTTTTGGACTCGGCCGGTGAAAAAATGTTCCAAACACACCCCATGCACAACTCCACCGGGGAAGGTGCCAGCAAGGAGTTCTCTGGTAGTTTTTACACTGCTCTGCTAGGCAGCTGAAAGACACCACAAAAGTTGTTCTACCAGCTTTCTGGCTGAGATGGGGAACCGCTGACTTTTTGACTCGGCCGGTGAAAAAATGTTCCAAACACACCCCATGCACAACTCCACCGGGGAAGGTGCCAGCAAGGAGTTCTCTGGTAGTTTTTACACTGCTCTGCTAGGCAGCTGAAAGACACCACAAAAGTTGTTCTACCAGCTTTCTGGGCTGAGATGGGGAACCGCTGACTTTTTGACTCGGCCGGTGAAAAAATGTTCCAAACACACCCCATGCACAACTCCACCGGGAAGGTGCCAGCAAGGAGTTCTCTGGTAGTTTTTACACTGCTCTGCTAGGCAGCTGAAAGACACCACAAAAGTTGTTCTACCAGCTTTCTGGGCTGAGATGGGGAACCGCTGACTTTTGGACTCGGCCGGTGAAAAAATGTTCCAAACACACCCCATGCACAACTCCACCGGGAAGGTGCCAGCAAGGAGTTCTCTGGTAGTTTTTACACTGCTCTGCTAGGCAGCTGAAAGACACCACAAAAGTTGTTCTACCAGCTTTCTGGCTGAGATGGGGAACCGCTGACTTTTGGACTCGGCCGGTGAAAAAATGTTCCAAACACACCCCATGCACAACTCCACCGGGGAAGGTGCCAGCAAGGAGTTCTCTGGTAGTTTTTTACACTGCTCTGCTAGGCAGCTGAAAGACACCACAAAAGTTGTTCTACCAGCTTTCTGGGCTGAGATGGGGAACCGCTGACTTTTGGACTCGGCCGGAAAAAATGTTCCAAACACACCCCATGCACAACTCCACCGGGAAGGTGCCAGCAAGGAGTTCTCTGGTAGTTTTTACACTGCTCTGCTAGGCAGCTGAAAGACACCACAAAAGTTGTTCTACCAGCTTTCTGGGCTGAGATGGGGAACCGCTGACTTTTTGACTCGGCCGGTGAAAAAATGTTCCAAACACACCCCATGCACAACTCCACCGGGGAAGGTGCCAGCAAGGAGTTCTCTGGTAGTTTTTACACTGCTCTGCTAGGCAGCTGAAAGACACCACAAAAGTTGTTCTACCAGCTTCCTGGCTGAGATGGGGAACCGCTGACTTTCTGACTCGGCCGGTGAAAAAATGTTCCAAACACACCCCATGCACAACTCCACCGGGGAAGGTGCCAGCAAGGAGTTCTCTGGTAGTTTTTACACTGCTCTGCTAGGCAGCTGAAAGACACCACAAAAGTTGTTCTACCAGCTTTCTGGGCTGAGATGGGGAACCGCTGACTTTTGGACTCGGCCGGTGAAAAAATGTTCCAAACACACCCCATGCACAACTCCACCGGGAAGGTGCCAGCAAGGAGTTCTCTGGTAGTTTTTACACTGCTCTGCTAGGCAGCTGAAAGACACCACAAAAGTTGTTCTACCAGCTTTCTGGGCTGAGATGGGGAACCGCTGACTTTTGGACTCGGCCGGTGAAAAAATGTTCCAAACACACCCCATGCACAACTCCACCGGGGAAGGTGCCAGCAAGGAGTTCTCTGGTAGTTTTTACACTGCTCTGCTAGGCAGCTGAAAGACACCACAAAAGTTGTTCTACCAGCTTTCTGGCTGAGATGGGGAACCGCTGACTTTTGGACTCGGCCGGTGAAAAAATGTTCCAAACACACCCCATGCACACTCCACCGGGGAAGGTGCCAGCAAGGAGTTCTCTGGTAGTTTTTACACTGCTCTGCTAGGCAGCTGAAAGACACCACAAAAGTTGTTCTACCAGCTTTCTGGGCTGAGATGGGGAACCGCTGACTTTTGACTCGGCCGGTGAAAAAATGTTCCAAACACACCCCATGCACAACTCCACCGGGGAAGGTGCCAGCAAGGAGTTCTCTGGTAGTTTTTACACTGCTCTGCTAGGCAGCTGAAAGACACCACAAAAGTTGTTCTACCAGCTTTCTGGGCTGAGATGGGGAACCGCTGACTTTTGGACTCGGCCGGTGAAAAAATGTTCCAAACACACCCCATGCACAACTCCACCGGGGAAGGTGCCAGCAAGGAGTTCTCTGGTAGTTTTTACACTGCTCTGCTAGGCAGCTGAAAGACACCACAAAAGTTGTTCTACCAGCTTTCTGGGCTGAGATGGGGAACCGCTGACTTTTGGACTCGGCCGGTGAAAAAATGTTCCAAACACACCCCATGCACAACTCCACCGGGAAGGTGCCAGCAAGGAGTTCTCTGGTAGTTTTTACACTGCTCTGCTAGGCAGCTGAAAGACACCACAAAAGTTGTTCTACCAGCTTTCTGGGCTGAGATGGGGAACCGCTGACTTTTTGACTCGGCCGGTGAAAAAATGTTCCAAACACACCCCATGCACACCTCCACCGGGGAAGGTGCCAGCAAGGAGTTCTCTGGTAGTTTTTACACTGCTCTGCTAGGCAGCTGAAAGACACCACAAAAGTTGTTCTACCAGCTTTCTGGGCTGAGATGGGGAACCGCTGACTTTTGGACTCGGCCGGTGAAAAAATGTTCCAAACACACCCCATGCACAACTCCACCGGGGAAGGTGCCAGCAAGGAGTTCTCTGGTAGTTTTTACACTGCTCTGCTAGGCAGCTGAAAGACACCACAAAAGTTTTTCTACCAGCTTTCTGGGCTGAGATGGGGAACCGCTGACTTTTTGACTCGGCCGGTGAAAAAATGTTCCAAACACACCCCCATGCACACCTCCACCGGGAAGGTGCCAGCAAGAGTTCTCTGGTAGTTTTTACACTGCTCTGCTAGGCAGCTGAAAGACACCACAAAAGTTGTTCTACCAGCTTTCTGGGCTGAGATGGGGAACCGCTGACTTTTTGACTCGGCCGGTGAAAAAATGTTCCAAACACACCCCATGCACACCTCCACCGGGGAAGGTGCCAGCAAGGAGTTCTCTGGTAGTTTTTACACTGCTCTGCTAGGCAGCTGAAAGACACCACAAAAGTTGTTCTACCAGCTTTCCTGGCTGAGATGGGGAACCGCTGACTTTTGGACTCGGCCGGTGAAAAAATGTTCCAAACACACCCCATGCAAACCTCCACCGGGGAAGGTGCCAGCAAGGAGTTCTCTGGTAGTTTTTACACTGCTCTGCTAGGCAGCTGAAAGACACCACAAAAGTTGTTCTACCAGCTTTCTGGGCTGAGATGGGGAACCGCTGACTTTTGGACTCGGCCGGTGAAAAAATGTTCCAAACACACCCCATGCACAACTCCACCGGGGAAGGTGCCAGCAAGGAGTTCTCTGGTAGTTTTTTACACTGCTCTGCTAGGCAGCTGAAAGACACCACAAAAGTTTTTCTACCAGCTTTCTGGGCTGAGATGGGGAACCGCTGACTTTTGGAGTCGGCCGTGAAAAAATGTTCCAAACACACCCCATGCACAACTCCACCGGGAAGGTGCCAGCAAGGAGTTCTCTGGTAGTTTTTACACTGCTCTGCTAGGCAGCTGAAAGACACCACAAAAGTTGTTCTACCAGCTTTCTGGGCTGAGATGGGGAACCGCTGACTTTTGACTCGGCCGGTGAAAAAATGT
>NW_024427441.1:0-35388 GCF_017639655.2 Falco naumanni
CCTATAGCAGCTACAGAACCCCCAGCACCTATAGATGCTGTGGGTTGCTATAGCTGTTATCACACCCACAGTACCCACAGCACCTAGAGCACCCACAGAAATCTATAGCACCCACAGAAGCTATATACACCTAAGCACCCCACAGCACCTATAGCACCTTATAGCACGCACAGCACGTATAAAACCTGTGGGTAACTGGCTAGCTGCAATGGGTCATCACAGACACCAGTCAGCCGGCTGGACAAAAATGCACATCGCTCTCAGCTTATCTGAAGTAAAGCAAAAATGCACCGTCCTGGCCTGTGCTCTGTTACACAGAAACAGGAAGATTTCGGTGGGGAAAAGAATGTTGCTAGGGTGGGAACAGAAACTGCAGAAGAGAAACTAGGGGCGGCTGGTATTCAGGCAACTAACCAATAATGAGCCTTAACTTTTGTAATATGTATGAGCTAATTATAACAAGGCATAAAAGGTGACTGGGAGGGACAATAAACGAAGTCTGCTTGTCACTCATATTGAGTGACTGTGTCTTCCCTCACGTTGCAACATAAAACCCACCAGCTCCCCCACAGCACCCGCAGCACCCAGAGCATCCACAGCACCTACAGCACCTATAGCACCCACAGCACCTATAGCACCCACAGCACCTATAGCACCCACAGCAACCACATCACCTACAGTTCCCACAGCACCTATACCACTTATAGCACACACAGCACCTATAGCACACATCAGCACCCACAATCACCTACAGTTCACCACAGCACACTATACACACTATAGCACACACAGCACCAACAGCACCCATTAGCACCCACAGCATCCAAGCATGCACAGCACCCACAGCACCCACAGAACCTATCGCACCCCTCAGTACCCCTCAGCACCTACTAACACCCATAGCATCACCCTACAGCACCCCACAGCAAACTTTAGTACCCACAGTATCCACAGCCACCCACAGTACCTATAGCAGCCACAAAAATACCCATAGCACCCATAACACCTCGTATTATCTATAGCACTCATTGCACCCTATAGCACCCCAACAAGCACCTATAGCAGCTACAGAAACCCCCAGCACCCCCAGCCACCTATAGCAGCTATTGCACCCACAGCATCTATCACACCCCACAGTACCCACAGCACCTATGCACCCAAAGCACCTATCTAGCACCCACAGACCTATAGCAGCTATAGGACCCCCCAGCACTCACATCATCTATAGCACCCACAGCACCCCAACAGCTAATAGCACCCCTATAGCACCAATAGAAACCTAAAAGCATCCACGCACCTACTAGCTCCCATCGCACCTCATCAACAGCCAAGAGAACCCCATAGCACTCGAGCAGCAACAGCACCCACAGTACCCACAGCACCTATAACACCATAGCATCACCTAAAATGACCTTTAAGCACCCACAGCACCCATAGCAACTATAGCACTGACAGCAACCCACAGCACCTATAGAAGCTACGGAAACCCCCCAGCAACCCCAGCACATACAGCAGCCCTATACCCAACCACAGCATCCTATCACACACCCACAGTACCCACAGCACCTATACCACTTATAGCACCCACAGCACCTATAGCATCCATAGCAGCTATAGCACCTATAGCACCTGCAGTACCCACAGCACCTATAGTACCCAGAACACCTATAGCAGCTATAGCACACACAGCACCTATAGAAGCTATAGCACGCATAGCACCCACAGCATCCACAACAGCTATATCACCTATAGGACCCACAGCACCTATAGCACCAACGGCACACACAGCACAAACAATACCCCACAGCCACCTATAGCACCTGCAGCACCCAGAGCAGCCACATCAGCCACAGCACACAGCACCCACAGCACCTATTGCACCCAGAGAACCTATAGCACCCACAGCACCTATAGCAGCTATAGCACCCACAGTACCTATACAACTTATAGCACCCACAGTACCCACAGCACCTAGAGCATCGCAGAGCACCTACTAGCAGCTATAGGACCCCCAGCAACCTATAGCGGCTACACGCACCCACAGCACACCACAGCACCAATAAGCAGCTCTAGCACCCAGAGCACCCCCAGCATCTATCACACCCACAGTACCCACAGCACCCAGAGACACACACACAGCATCAGTCACCACCCACAGCACCCCACAACAGCTACTATCACCTATAGGCAACCGCACAGCAAACCACAGCATCCACAGCCACCCACAGCACCCCACAGAACCTATAGCATCCACCAGCACCCACAGCAGTTATAGCTACAAGAGACACCGACAGAACCTAAAGCACCCACAGCACCCAAAGCACCCATAGCACCCAAAGCACTCACAGCACCTATAGCACCAACAGCACCTAAGCACCCACAGCATCCTATGGGACCTACTATCACCTATAGCACCGAGAGCCTCCCACAGCAACCACAGCACCTATAGCACCACAGCAACTATAGTACCCACAAGCACCCACAACAGCTATATCACCTACAGCAACCCACAGCACCCATACCACTTATAGCACCCACAGCATGCACAACACCTATAGCATCTATCGCACCGATAGAACCAAAAGCACCCACAGCACCCAGAGCACCCTATAGCTCCCACAGCATCCACAGCACCCTATAACAGATATAGCATTACCTAAATCACCTATAGCACACCCAACAGCACCCCACATCATCTATAGCACCCACAGCACCAACAGCACCCATAGCACCCATCGCACCCACAATACTTATAGCACCTATAGCACCCAGAACACCTGTATCACTAGAGTACTCATTGCACCTATAGCACCCACAGAGCCCACAGCAACAACAGCACCCACAGAACCTTTAGCACCTACAGCACCCACAGCACCTATAGCACCCACAACACTCACAGCACCTATAGCAGCTATAGCACCCACAGCACCTATAGCAGCTATAGCACCCATAGCACCCACAGCACGTATAGCACCCACAGCTCCCACAGCATCCACAGCACCCAGAGCACCCAGAGCACCTACAGCACCTATAGCACCTGTAGCACCCACAGTACACACAACACCTATACCACCTATAGCACCCATAACACCTATAATTCCCACAGCAGCTATACCCACTTATCGCACCCACAGCACCTTAACACCACAGCACCCACAGAGCCCACAGCACTCACAGCACCTATAACACCCAGAACACCTATAGCACCCACAGCACCTATAGCACCTATAGCACCCTTAGCACCAGCACCTAGAGCACCCACAGGAACCACAGCACCTATAGCACCCACAGCACCCGCAACACCCATAGCATCACCTAAATAACCTATAGCACCCACAGCACCTATAGTGACTATAGCGCCTATAGCACATACAGCACCCCACAGAAACCCACAGCACCTTCAATCACCCCAGAGCACCCACAGCACCCACAGAACCTATGGCACTCACAGAACCCAGAGCAGCCACAGCAGCCACAGCGCCTATAGCACCTATAGCACTCACAGCTCCTGCAGCACCTATGGCAACCACAGCATCCACAGTAACGATAGCACCCACCAGCAGTTATAGCAGCTATACGCCACCCGATAGAACCTAAAGCACCCACAGCACCCCACAGCACCTATTGCACCCACAGTACCCACAGCACCTATAACACTCATAGCATCACCTAAATCACCTATAGCACCCACAGCACCCACAGCACCAACAGCACCCATAGCACCCATCGCACCCACAATACTTATAGCACCTATAGCACCCAGAACACCTGTATCACCTAGAGTACTCACTGCACCTATAGCACCCACAGCACCCACAGAGCCCACAGCAACAACAGCACCCACAGCACATCTAGCACCCACAGCACCTCTAGCAGCTTATAGCACCCACAGCACCCACAGCACGTATAGCACCCACAGCACGTATAGCATCCACAACAGCACCCAGAGCACCTACAGCACCTATAGCACCTGTAGCACCCACTGTACCACAGCACCTATACCACGTATAGCACCCACAACACCTATAGTTCCCAACAGCACCTATAATACCCCAAAGCACCCCATATCACCCACAGCACCTATACCACTTATAGCACTCACAGCACCCACAGCACCTATAACACCCACAGCACTCACAGCACCTATAACACCCAGAACACCTATAGCACCCACAGCACCCACAGCACCTATAGCACCCACAGCATCCACAGCACCCACAGCAGCTATAGCACCTATAGCACCCACAGCTCCCGTAACACCCGGAACACCGATAGCACCCACAGCACCTATAGAAACTATAGCACCCACAGCACCTATAGCAGCTATAGCACCCAGAGCACCTACAGCACCTATAGCACCTTTAGCACCCACAGTACCCACAGCACCTATAACACCTACAGCACCCACAGCACTCACAGCACCTATAGCACCCACAGCACCTATAGCAGCTATAGCACCCATAGCGCCCACAGCACGTATAGCACCCACAGCTCCCACAGCATCCACAGCACCCAGAGCACCTAAAGCACTTACAGAACCTAGAGCACCCACAGTACCCACAGCACCTATACCACCTATAGCACCCACAGCACCTATAGTTCCCACAGCACCTATAGCACCCACAGCACCCATATCACCCACAGCACCTATAACACCCAGAACACCTATAGCACCCACAGCACCTATAGAAGCTATAGCACCCACAGCACCTATAGCAGCTATAGCACCCAGAGCACCTACAGCACCTATAGCACCTTTAGCACCCACAGTACCCACAGCACCTATAACACCTACAGCACCCACAGCACCCACAGCACCTATAGCACCCACAGCACCTATAGCAGCTATAGCACCCATAGCGCCCACAGCACGTATAGCACCCACAGCTCCCACAGCATCCACAGCACCCAGAGCACCTAAAGCACTTACAGAACCTAGAGCACCCACAGTACCCACAGCACCTATACCACCTATAGCACCCACAGCACCTATAGTTCCCACAGCACCTATAGCACCCACAGCACCCATATCACCCACAGCACCTATAACACCCAGAACACCTATAGCACCCACAGCACCTATAGAAGCTATAGCACCCACAGCACACACAGCATCCACGGCACCCACAGCACCCACAGAACCTGTGGCACTTACAGCATCCAGAGCAGCCACAGCACCCACAGCACCTACAGCATCTATAGCACCCACAGCACCCGCAACACCCATAGCATCACCTAAATAACCTATAGCACCCACAGCACCTATAGCAACTATAGCGCCTATAGCACATACAGCACCCACAGAACCCACAGCACCTACATCACCCAGAGCACCCACAGCACCCACAGAACCTATGGCACTCAAAGAACCCAGAGCAGCCACAGCACCTATAGCACCCACAGCTCCCGCAGCACCTATGGCACCTATAGCATCACTAAATAACCTATAGCACCCACAGCATCCACAGCAACGATAGCACCCACAGCAGCCACAGCACCTATAGCACCTATAAATCCCACAGCACCCATAGCACCTAGAGCAGCCACAGAACCCATAGCACCTAGAGTACACACAGTACCCGCAGCTCCTATAGCAACCACTACATCCTATAGCACCTATAGCACCTATAGCACACAGCACCTTTAGCACACACAGCACCTATACGACCTATACCACCCACACCATCCACAGCACCTATTGCACCCACAGTACCCACAGCACCTATACCACCCTCAGCACCTACAGCACCCACAGCACCTATAGCATCAATAATACCCACGGCACCCACAGAACCGATAGCACCCACAGCACCCACATCACCTATAGCACACACAGCACCTATAGCACACACAGCACCCCACAGCACCTGTAGCACCCACAGCATTTATGGCATGCACAGCACCTATAGCACACAGCACCTATATCACCCAAAGCACCCACAGCACCTATAGCACCTATAACACCCACAGCACCTATATCACCTACAGCACCCACAGCACCACCTATATCACCTAAAGCACCCACAGCACCTACAACACCCACAGGACCCCACAGCACCTAGAGCAGCCACATAACCCAAAGCACCTATAGCACCCACAGCACTCACAGCACCCACAGCACCTATGGCACTCACAGCATCTATAGCACCTATAGCACCCACAGAACCCACAGCACCTATAGTACCCACAGCACCTATAGCACCTATAAATCCCACAGCACCCACAGCACCTACAGCACCCACAGCACCCATAGCCCCGACAGCACCCAGAGAACACACAGCACCTATAGCACCCAGAGCACCCACAGCACACACAGAACCTGTAGGACCCACAGCACCTATAGCACCCACAGCACTCACATCACCTATAGCGCCCACAGCACGCACAGCACCTATAGTACCCACAGCACCTATAGCACCCATAGCACTTATAGCCCGTACAGCACCCACAGCAGCTATATCACCTATATCACCCACAGCACCCAGAGCACCCACAGCACTTATAGCACCCACAGGACCTATAGCACCCACAGCACGCACAGCACCTAGAGCAGCCACATAACCCAAAGCACCTATAGCACGCACAGCACCTATAGCACCCACAGGACCTATAGCACCCACAGCACCCACAGCACCTATAGCACGCACAGCACCTATAGCACCCACAGCACCTACAGCACCTATAGCACGCCCAGCACCTATAGCACCCACAGGACCTATAGCACCCACAGCACCTACAGCACCTATAGCACGCACAGCACCTACAGCATGCCCAGCACCTATAGCACCCACAGGACCTATAGCACCCACAGCACCCACAGCACCTATAGCACGCACAGCACCTATAGCACCCACAGGACCTATAGCAGCACCCACAGCACGTATAGAACCCACAGCACCCACAGCACCATCAGCACCCACCCACTCACAGCCGGCGCACCCACTGGCATGGGGCCCCGCCCAGCACCCCCCAGCAGCAGCGACTTCATCCCCTCCCCCAGCCCCCCCGGTTCGGTTGGGGGGCACCCGCCGCAGCCCCCACCTCCAGCCAGGAGACCACGGTGGGCCCGTCCCAGGCGGCGAAGGGCAGCCCCTGTCGACACGCCTCCTCCAGCAGCTCGTGCCTGGGGGGCAGTTGAGGGGGGCACCGACCCCCGGGCCCCCCAACACCCCCAGTCCCCTCCCCCAAGCCCCACAGCACCCCGAGACCCCCCCCAACCCCCCAGAGACCCCCAGAGCCCCCCCAGCACCCACCAACGCACCAGGACTTCCCCAAATCCCTCCCAACCCCTCCAACTCCCCCCCGAGGTACTCACAGCCCCCCCCAACCCTCCTGCCCCCTCCAGTACCCCCATTATCACCCACCTCCCCTAAACCGTCCCCAGACCCCCAATGTCCCTCAAAGCCCCCCAGATCCCCCAAATCCCCTCAGACCCCCCCAAGGCCTCCCCTAAGCCTCCCAGACCCCCCCAAAGCCCCCCAAGCCCTCAGATCCCCAAAACTCTCCCTAAGCCCCCCTAGACCCCCTCAACCCCCTGACCCTGAAAACGCCTCCCAGCCCCCCCAAACTCCCCCTAAGACCCCCATCCCTCCCCAAAGCCCCCCCCAGCCCCCCCAAAGCTACTCACCCCCCCCAAAGTCCCCCTCAGCCCCCCAAACTCCCCCAAAGCCCCCCCAACCTCCCTAGAGCCCCCTCCAGAGCCCCAGACACCCCCAAATTGAGGTCCCCCCCTCACTTTTTCTTGCTCCGTCGATCCTTCTCCACCGCCCCTGAGAGCTTGGCCAGCCCCAGCGCGTCGGGGGGGCCCAGCTCCTCCGAGGGGGTCCCAGCTGGGGGGGGGGGCAGAGGGTGAGACCCCCACACACACCCACACGGGGACCTCAGGGTGCCCGTATGCCTGGGAGGGGGGGACCGGGGGAGTGGCACCCAGAAACCCGGGTCCCTGGGAGTGGGGGTATCTCAGGAGTGGGGGGGGCACCCAGACACCTGGGTCCGTTTTGGGGGTGGGGGGTCCCTGGGGGCGGGGGTTCCCCAGAGTTGGGGGGCGGGGCACCCAGACACCTGGGTCTGTTTTGGGGGTGGGGGGTCTCAGGAAGAGAGAGGGGCACCCAGACACCCGGGTCCTTGGGGGTGGGGGGTCCCGGGGGAGGGCACCCCGGGTCCCTGGGGGTGTGCGGGGGGTGCCGGGAGTCCCACCGAGGGAGGGGGCGTCTCGCGGGGGGGGGCCCAGGCGCCCCTTCTCCTTCTTGCCGAAGAGGCGCCCGATGGACGACTTGATGCTCTTCTTCTTGGGGGTCTTGTGCAGGGGGTCGGGGGGGGGCACCGGGACCCTCGGGGACCAGCCTTGGTGGGGGGGAGCACCCATCGGCTGGGGGCCGCCCCCACACCCCTCCCCAGGACCCCACAGCACCCCCCAGCACCCCAATATGACCCCAGAGACACTCCCAGAACCCCCTCAGCACCCCAATATGACCCCAGGGTCCCCTCAGGACCCTCACAGCACCCAGACCCCTCCAGCACCCCAATATGACCCAGGGACCCCAGAGACCCCCCCAGGGCCACCCCCAGTACCTCAATATGGCCCCCAAGGGACCCCCAACACCCCCGTATGACCCCAGGACACCCCCAGAATGCCAATACGACCCCAGGGACCCCCCAGGACTCCTATATGACCCCAGGGGACCCCCAGGAATCCCAGCACCCCAAAATTACCCCAGGACCCCCCCAGGAACCCAAATATGACCCCAGGGACCCCCCAGGACCCCCCCAGCACCCCAATATGGCTCCCAGGACCCCTCCCAGCACCCCAATATGACCCATGTGACCCCAGAGACCCCCCAGGACCCCTCCAGCACCCCAATATGACCCCAGGATCCCCCCAGGACCTTGATATGACCCATATGTCCCCAGGGACCCCTGCCCCAAGCCCCCCAACTCACCCCACTCGTGAGTCGCGCCCCTCTTCCAGCCCAGCCGCCGGCAGCGCCAAGGGGGGGCCCCCCCGCTCCAGTCGGGGTGCTCGGGGGGGGGCAGGGGGGTCCCCGGGACCCGGCCCCTTCTCCTCAGCCCCCCGGGGCTCCTCCTTGGGGACGTGGTTCTGGGACACACACATACACCAAGTCATTTGGGGTGTCCCCCTCATTTTGAGGGTCCCCTGCCCCCCCAGACATTTTGGGGGGGGGTGTCACTCTGACACCGCCTCCCCATTTTACCCCCCTCCCCATTTCTAGTGTGTGTGTGTGTGTGTGTCCCAGCCTTTGGGTGTGGGGGGGTCCCCAAGGTGTTTGGGGGGTCACTCACCTCGCGGGCAGGGCTGGGGGGGGGCCAGGCGGGGGGTGGAGCGGCCGCTGCTGGGGGGGGAGGGGCTGGCCAAGGTGGAGCTGGTGAGGGAGGGGGGCCGGGAGGCGCTCCCCCCCCGGTAGCGCCCCAGGGGGGCCCCCTCCAGCCCCCCACCCCCCACCCGGCTCTCCAGCTCCTCCGCCCGCAGCTCCGTGCACTCCTTCTCCTCCTGGATCAGCCTGGGGGGGGGAAAGGGGGGGGTCAAGGGGCACCCCCCAACCCATGGCCCCCCCCCCAGAGTCCCCCTCAATCCCTCATTGTCCCCCCAATATCTCACAGACCCCCATTGCCTCCCACTTGGCCCCACACTTCAGCCCCCGGAGCCCCCCATTGCTGGGGGTGGTGGGGATCTGGGGGTTTTGGGGGTTCCTGGGGCTTTGGGGGTCCCTGGGGAGATCTGGGGGGGGGGGCGTGGGATTTGGGGGCCCTTTGGGCTAGATCCCTGGATTTGGGGGTCCTGCGGGGGTCCCTGAGGGGATAACTCTGGGTTTTGAGGGTCCTGGCAGTGGTCCTGGGGGGTCCTAAGGGGGTGCCCCTGGGTTGGGAGCCCCAGCAGTTCCCCTGGGTTTGGGGGTCCTGGGGAGGATGCCCCGGGGGGGAAGCAGGGGGTCCTGGGGGTGCCACTGTGTGGGGGTCCCAGGATGTCCCTGGGTGTTCCGTAGGGTCCCAGGGGGAGGGTCTCAGGGGTGTGTGTCCCTGGGGGTGCTCCTGGGTGGGGATCCCTGGGGGTCCTGGGAGAAGTGCCCCTGGGTGGGGGTCCTGGGGGGTGCCCCTGGGTGGGGGTCCCTGAGGGTCCCTGGGGTGTCCCTGTGGTGCCCACGGGGGGGTCCCTGGGGGGTCCCGGGTGGGGTGTCCCTGGGTGGGGATCCCTGGGGAGGGGTGCCCCTGGTTGGGGGTCCCGGGGGGTCCCTGGGGTGTCACTGTGGTACCCGCGGGGGGATCCTGGGTAGGTCCCTGGGGGTCCCGGGGTCGGGGGATCCCTGGGTGGGGATCCCTGGGGTGTCCCTGGGGGATGTCCCAGTGGGGGATCCCTGTGGGTCCCTGGGGTGTCCCTGGGGGGGCTCTCTGGGGGTCTCGGGGTCAGGAGCTCCCTGGGTGGGGGTCCCTGGGTGGTGTCCCTCGGTGGGAGTCCCTGAGGGTCCCTGGGGGTCCCTGAGGTGTCCCTGTGGTGCCTGCAGGAGAGTCCCTGGGGGTCCCTGGGTGGGAGTTCCTGGGGTGTCCCTGTAGGGGGTCCCTGGGGGTCCTGGGGTCTGGGGGTCCTTGGGGGGTCCCTGGGGTGCCCGCGGGGGGGTCCCAGGGGGGGCACTGACTTGATCTCCTTGTTGATGGCCCTCGAGCTGTTCCTGCAGCATGAAGGCCAGCGTCTGCACGTCCGCCTGCCCGCCGGGGGACAGCAGCTCCGCACCCCCCCGCGCCCCCCCCGCTCCTCCTCGTCAGAGCCCTCGGGGGGGGCCTCCGCCGAGCCCCCCGCGCTCCCCACTCCCCCGCCCTGCCAGCCAGCGCAGCAGGCGGGGGGCACGGGGGGGGGATGGGACAAGGTACGGATGGGGATGAGGATGGGATGGGGATAGGATGGGGATGGGATGGGGATGAAGATGAAGATGGGATGGGGATGGGATGGGGATGGGATGGGATGAGGATGGGAGGAGGATGAGGATGAGGATGGGATAAGGATGGGATGAGAATGAAGACAGGATGAAGATGAGGATGGGATGGGGATGAGGATGAAGATGAGTACGGGATGGGGATGGGATGGGATGAGGTTGGAATGAAGATGAAGATGGGATGAGGATGAGGACGGGATGAAGATGAGGATGGGGTGAGGATGGAATGATGGGATGATGGGATGATGAGGATGGGATGAAGATGAGGATGGAATGAGGATAGGATGAGAATGGGATAAGGATGCAATGAGGATGGGATGAGTGAGGATAGGATAAGGATGAAGATGGGATGAGGATAAAGACAGGATGAAGATGAGGATGGGATGACGATGAGGACAGGGACAGGGAATGAGATGAGATGAGATGGGATGGGATGGGAGGATGGAGATGGCAATGGTTTAAGGATGAGGATGGAGATGAGGATAATGATAGGGATGGGATGAGGATGAAGATGAGGATGGGATGGGATGAGGATGAAGATGAGGATGGGATGGGGTGAGGATGAGGATGGGATGGGAGGAGGATGAAGATGAAGATGGGATGGGGTGAGGATGAGGATGAAGATGAGGATGAGGATGGGGTGAGGATGAGGATGAGGATGGAAGGAGGATGAAGATGAAGATGTGGATGGGATGGGGTGAGGATGAGGATGAAGATGGGGATAAGGAACAGGATGAGGTGGTAGAGTGGTGGGGATGAAGACAGGGATGGTTTGAGGAGGAGGATGGCGGGGACAGAACAGAGACGAAGTCAGAGCACGGCCTCAGCACGGACAGCCACAGGGGGCCCAGGGTGACAAAGTGCCCAGGGTGACAAAGTGGCACCTGGACAGCACCCCCCAGCCCCCAGGGCCCCCCAGAGCACTCCCCGGCAGCCTCCACCCTGCGGTCCCCTCAGACTCCCCAAAGCCCTCCCTGAGCCCCCCAGAGACACCCCCCCCCGAGGCCCCCAAATACCCCTGCCCCCAAGCCCCCCCGAACCCCCCAGCTTCCACCCCAGCCCCCCAGCCCCCCCAAAAGCCCCCCAACTTCCACCCCAGCTCCCAAAATCCCCCCAAAGTCCAACTCCCTGGAGCCCTCCAGCCCCCAAAGTCCCCTCTCAGCCCCCATCCCCTTCCCCAGCCCCCCAAGTCTCCCCCCAGCCCCCCCCCCCACCTTGGCAGCGTCCTCCTTGGGTGGTGCCCAGCGCCCCTTACGGGTCCTGCGGGGGGGGGCACCGGGGGGCGTTGGGGTCCAGGGGAGCCCCCCCGACAGGGGTTTGGGGGTACCTCAGCTCCAGAGCGCTGCCCGGCAGGGATCTGGGGGGCCGGGGGGGCACGGATGGGGGGGCATGTGTCCCCCCGGCCCCCCAGAGAGAGATCAGAGCAGGCTGGGGGCAATTGAGGGGTGCTGGGGTAAGGAGGGGGGTCCTCAGGGGAGTTGGGGGGGTCGGGGTAGGTCCTTGAGTGATGAGAAAGTCTAGGGGGGGTCTGGAGTAATTGCAGGGGGGGCTGGGGGGGTCCTGGGGTAATGGGGGGGTCCCCCAGAGCAGTGGGGTGGAGTTAGAGGAGCCCCTTGGGCAGTAAGGAGGTTCCCATGGGGGTTGGGGGGGGGGGGGGGCATCGCAGGGGGGTCCAGGGGGTTCCGGGGGGGTTCTGGGGGGTCCCGGGGGGTACCTGGAGTAGGAGGAGACAGGGCGCCCCCGCAGCTGGTCAAGCTCCAGCTGCATCCGCTCCATCTCTGCCAGCAGCTGCTCCTGGGGGGGGGGGGGGGGGGGAGGAATTTCGGGGGGAAGGGTCAGTTCTGGGGACCCCCTGGCCCCTTCCGACACCCCCAGCCCCCGCCTCCCCAGACCTTGTTGAGCAGCAGCTCGTCCTGCAGCTTCTTCATGTTGGCAATTTCTTCACTGAGCGAGTTCTGAGGGGGGTGGGGGGGTGTCTCAGATGACAGGGGACCCCCAGAACAATCCAGGGGCACCCCAAAGTCCCCCCCCAGACCCCCCACGTTCTCCTCCAGCTCCCCCATCCTGACTCCCCAGCCCCCCCTCGACCCCCCAGGATCATCCAAGAACCCCTCCAAGACACTCTAGGACTCCCCCAGACCCCCACCTTCTCCTCCAGGACCATCCAACACCCCCTCAGGACACCTCCACGACCCCTAAAGCCCCCCCCGCCCCCCCCCCCCCCAGGGCTCCCCATGTCTTCCCAGCCCCCCCAAAGACCCCCTCAGGAACCCCCCAGACCTCCCAGGAATTCCAAGCCTCCCCCCCAGAACACTGAGGACCCCCTCAGACCCCCCAGGGTTCCCAGAACCACCCAAGACCCCCCTCAAGACCCCTCCAGGACCCCACCCAGATCACCCGGGACTTCCCACCACCCCCAACGACCCCCTCAGGAACCCCCCCAGGCTCCCCCAGACTTCCCAGGATGCCTCCAGACTCCCAAGGGACCCCCTCAGGACCCCTAGGACAGCCCCAGGACCACCCAAGACCCCCTCAGGACCTCCCCTAGACCCCCTTGAACCTCCCAGGGACCACCCAACACCCCACCCAGGACACCCCTAGACACCTCCAGGCCCCCCTAGGACCTCCCAGGACCACGCAAGACCCCCTCAGGACCCCCCAGGCCCCCCCAGACCCGCTTGGACCCTCTCAGGACCCCCACCTTCTCCTCCAGAGCCCCCATCCTCTCCTTGAGGTGGAGCTGGAGCCGCTCGTTGGACTCACAGAGCAGCCGGTCGACCGTCTCCGACAGCCGCTTGTTGTGCTCATCGTTCATCTTCTCCCGCTGGCGAGCCTTTGGGGGGGTCCCCAACATCGGGGGGGGGCCCCACTGGCAACCCCCAACACCGGTGCCTTCCCCCACAGCCCTCCCTGTGGAGCACGACCCCCCTTTCACCCCCCCACGAGCTCCCTCTGCACCCCAAAGCACCCCGCGCACCACCCCAATGATCCCTGCAAGAGCCCCCCATGAACCCCTCAAGCCCCCCTGCCTCCCAACGATCCCACACACACACCAGCCCCCCCATGCAGCCCCCAACACCCTCATACAGCCCTCAATGACCCCCCCAAATTCCAAAAGCACTCATGCAACTCCCAAGCCCCACCATGACCCCCCCCCCCCAGCCACTCCATGCACCCCAGGACCCACCCAAACCCCTTCCCCACCTGCCACAGCCCCCAGTGACACTCCCTCAAGCCCCCCAGGATGCCCAAATCCCCCCAGTGACACTTGTCCAAGCCCCCCCAGGACTCCCAAATCCCCCATGCACCCTTCAAGCCCCCCCCATGCAGCCCCCCAAGACCCTCAGGACCCCAAGATCCCCAGTCCATGCACCCCCCTGAGCACTATCAGCAGCACCAGAACCCCCCCAAAACCCCTCCCCACCTGCCAAGGCCCCCAGTGACACTCTCTCAAGCCCCCCATGACCCCCAAATCCCCCATGTACCCCTCAATCCCCCCTCCATGCAGCCCCCCGAGAGCCCAAGACCCCCCACATGCACTACCCTGAGCACTATCAGCAGCCCCCCATCCCCCTCCCAAGTCCCAGGGACCTGCAGGGACCCCCAGATCCTGAGGGCACACCCCATTGCCAGAGGGCCCCCCCTGGGGTCCCCCAGTCGGGGGTCCCATCCCTCACCCGCTGCAGTTCCTGATTCTTCTCCTGCAGTTGGGCTTCCAGCTGCCGCAGGCGTTCCTCAAAGTTCCCGTGGCGCTCCTCGGCCTGGGGGGGGGGGGGGGACGGAGGACACAGGGGTGTGGGGATGGACAGGGGGACATGGGGACCAACGGGGACATGGAGATGGTTGGGGACATGGGGATGGACAAGAACACAGGGACCAGCAGGGACATGGGGATGGAAACCTCCTCTATACCTCCCAGGATGCCTCAAAACTCCCCAGTCCCACCCAGAACCCTCCAGGACCCCGCCAGCCCCCCCCCCCGAATCCTCCAGGCCCCCCCAAAACCCTCCAGGCCCCCCCCAGGCCCCTCCTGAACCCCCCAGCACCGCCCAGGTCCCCCCAGAACCCTCCAGGAACCCCCTGAACCCTCTAGGACCCCCCAGGTCCCTCCAGCCCCCCCAGAAAAGCTCCCCAGCCTCCCCTCAGCCCACCAGAAGCCTCCAGGCCCCCCCAGGCCCCCCTGAACCCTCCAGGACCCCACAGGTCCCTACAGGACCCCCACAGAAGCCTCCCAGGACCCCCCTGGTCCCCTCCAGGACCCTGTCGACCCCCCAAGGTCCCCCAGAACCACCCAGAACCCTCCAGAACCTTCCCAGAACCCTCCAGGTCCCTCCAGACCCCCCCCCCCCAGAAGCCCTCTAGGCCCCCCCATGACCCCCAGCCCCCTCCAGGACCCCCAAGCCCTGCCCAGGCCCCCCCCGACTACCCCCAGGGCCCCCCAGAACCTTCCAGGACCTCCCAGACCCTCCAGGTCCCTCCAGAAGACCACCAGGAACCCCCCCAGGCCCACCAGAACCCTCCAGGACCCCCTCAGAACCCTTCAAACCCCCCCCAGGTCCCTCCAGGACTCCCCCAGAAGCCCCCCAGGACCCCTCCAGGCCCATCAGAACCACCCAGGACCCTCCCAGGCCCACCTGAACCCTCCAGAACCCTCCCCGGTCCCCTCCAGAACCCTCCAGGATCCTCCTAGAACCCTCCAGGACCCCCTCAGCTCCCCCACCTTGGTGAGGGCGGCCACCCTCTGAGCCAGCTGGGCTTCGATCTCGGGCAGGGTCTCGGCTTTCTGCAGCGTCTGCTGGAGCTTGGCCTTGGCGTCCTCCAGCCACTCCTGCAGCTGCCGGCCCTTCTCCTCACTCTGTGGGGTCTGGGGTGGCCTTGGGGCAGGGGGCGCGGCTGGGGGGCCATGGGGTGGGGGAGCCCAGCCGTGGGGTGGGAGTCATGGCCATGGGGTGGGGGGCACAGCTGTGGGGCAGGGGGTGTTGCCATGATGGGTTTCGTAGGGTGAGGGTCCCAAGGTGATGGCCACAAGGTGGGGTGTCCCAGAGGGGGGGGGGGGGGGGGGGGGATGGGTAGGGTCACGGGGGGGGGTGTCCCAGTCTGGGGGCCCCAAGGTGGGGGGTCCCAGAGTAGGGGTCCCAGGGGTGTCCCAGAGGGGTGTCCCAGGGGTGCCCCAGTGCAGGGTCCCGGGTTGGGGGGTCCCAGGATGGGGTCCCGATGTCCCAGGGGGTGCCCTAGGGCAGGGTCCTGGGTTGAGGGTCCCAGGGTGGGGTCACGAGGATGTCCTGGGGTGTCCCAGTGGTGCCCCAGTGTGGGGTCCCAGGGGTCCCGGCACCCCCCACCTGGCGGTAGAGCGAGTCCTTGCTGGCCAGCTCGTTCTCCAGGCGGTCGTTGGCATCGTGCAGGGAGGTGGCCTCACGCTGCGCACTCAGGTAGCGCTTCTCCAGCGTGGTGATGCGCTCCTCCATGTCCTCCCGCTGCGCCAGCGCCTGCGCCGTGACCCGGCGGGGCAGGTGGGGTGGGGGGCCGGGATGGGTGGAGGCAGGGGTGGGATGGGGACAGGGATCAGGTGGGGACAAGGGTGTGATGGGGACAGGGGTGGGGACAGGGGCGGGATGGGGACAGGGGTGGGATGGGGGCAGGAGTGGGACAGGGACAAATGTGGGATGGGGACAGGGGTGGGATGGGGACAGGGTCAGGGGATGGGATGGGGACAGGGACGGAATGGGGATGGGATGGGGACAGGGGTGGGATGGTGACAGGAGTGGGATTGGGACAGGGACGGGATGGGGACGGGATGGGGAAAGGGGTGGCATGGGGACAGGGGCCAGGTGGGGACAGGGACAGGGGTGGGATGGGGACAGGGATGGGGACATGGAGAGCACAGGGACCACGTGAGGACAGGGATGAGGACAGCCTAGGACGGTGTCTGGGCTGAGGGTGCTCGCAGTTTGGGGGTGCTCCCAGTTCAGGTATGATCCCCAGTTCATGGCTCTGCTCCCTCCCAGTCTGGGCTGTTCCCCCCCAGTTCAGGGCTGCCTCCCTCCATTTCAGGGCTGCCCCTGCCCCATTTCAGGTCTGTTCCCCACAGTTTGGGTCTGACCCCACCATTTCAGAGCTGCGCCCCCCCAGCATTTCAGGCCTGCTCCTGCCAGTTTGCATCTGCCCCCCCATTTCAGGCCTGTCCCCCCCAGTTTGGATCTGCCCTCCCATTTCAGGCCTGCCTCACCCCCAGTTGGGCTCTGCCCCCCTCATTTCAGGCCCCCCCCCACGAGTTGGGCTCTGTCCCCCCCATTTCAGGGTTCCCCCCCCAGTCGGGCTCTGTACCACCCGCACCCCCCATATCAGGGTTTTCCCCCCACCAGTTTGGGTCTTCCCCCCCCAGTTTGGGCCTGTTCCCCCCAGTTGGGCTCTTCCCCCCCACCCCCCATTTCAGGCCTGCCCATCCCCCCATTCCGGCTGCCCCCACCCATTAGGGCAGCCCCCACCTCCTTGAGGTCGCGCTGCAGCTTGGCCCCGGCCTCCTGTGCCCGCGCCAGCTCCCGCTGCGCTGCCGCGGCCTGGTCCTGCAGCCGCCCCAACTGGCGGCACAGGGTGGCCACCCGCTCCCGCTGAGCCGCCGCTGCCGCCCGCTGCCGGCCCAGCGCGGCCTCCAGCTCGGCCTCGCGCCGCCGGCCCTCGGGGGTGCCCTGTGGGACATGAACCCTGACCCCCGACCCCTGACCCCTCACCCAGCGCGGCCTCCAGCTCAGCCTCGCACCGCTGGCCCTCAGGGGTGCCCTGTGTGAGGTGACCCCTGACCCTTGACCCCTCACCCAGCGCGGCCTCCAGCTCGGCCTCGCACTGTTGGCCCTCAGGGGTGCCCTGCAGGATGTGACCCCTGACCCCTGACCCCAACCCTTGACCCCTGGCCTAGAGCAGCCTCCAGCTCGGCCTCATGCCACCGGCCCTCAGGGGTGCCCTGTGTGAGGTGACCCCTGACCCTTGACCCCTCACCCCTCACCCAGCGTGGCCTCCAGCTTGGCCTTGCACCACTGGCCCTCAGGGGTGCCCTGTGTGAGGTGACCCCTGACCCCTCACCCAGCGTGGCCTCCAGCTCGGCCTCGCACCGCTGGCCCTCAGGGGTGCCCTGCAGGATGCGACCCCTGACCCCTGACCCTGACCCCTGACCCAGCGTGGCCTCCACAGCTTGGCCTCATGCCGCCAGCCCTCAGGGGTGCCCTGCGGGACTGACCCCTCACCCCTGGCCCCTGACCCCTGACCCCTCACCCAGTGCAGCCTCCATGTCGGCCTCGCACCGCTGGCCCTTGGGGGTACCCTGCAGGACGCAACCCCTGACCCCAACCTTTGACCCCTGACCCAACGCGGCCCACAGCCCTCCACCCATAGCCGTGCCCACAGGCCCTGAGCAGCTGGCCCACAGAGGGTGTGACCTCTCATCCCTGACCCCCAACCTCTGACCCCTGACCTGTGACCCCAGGGATCCCCAGTGCCTGGCGACCCCCCAGTGCTGTGGCCCCCCCTGTGACCCCCCCCCCCAGTAACCCTGTGACCCCTCATACCGGTGTGTCCCCATCACTGGGTGCGTCCTCCAGCCCCGAGCGGCGTCGGGAGAGCTGCTCCCGCAGGGACAGCGCCTGGGAGGGGGTGTCACATGGGGGGACCCCCGCGGGGACCCCCCCCACGAGGTCCCCCCCACGGGGACCCCTGCTCATGGGGACACTGCCCATGGGACCCCCACTCATGGGGACACATCATGGGGAACCCTGTCCATGGGGGACCCCTGCCCATGGAGACACCATGTCTTGGGGACCCCTGCCTATGGGGACACCCCCCCCCACTGGGGCACCTGTCCACAGGGACCCCCACCCATGGGGACACCATGTCATGGGGACCCCCCACTATGGGGACCCCTACCCATGGGGACACCACACATGGGGACACCACATCATGGGGACCCCCACCCATAAGGACCCCCACCCATGGAGACCACCACCCATGGGGACACTACATCATAAGGAGCCCCACCCATGGGGACCACCACCAATGGGGACACCACATCATGGGGACCCCCACCATGACCCCCCCAACCCCCCCCAGCGTACCCCCCTCCCCCCGGCGTCACCCACCTCCTGGTTGGAGACCTCCAGCTCCTCCTCGAGGACAGCCACCCGCTCAAGGGCCACCCGCAGCCGCTCCCGAACCTGAGGCGACAGGGCGGGGTCATCCTCCCCCCAACACCCTGGGGTGCCCCCAGGACCCCCCCAAACCCACCACGATTGACCCAGGACCCCCCCCAGGTCACCCCGGAGACCCCCTGGGGACCACCAGGTCCCACCAGATCACCCCAGAAACCCCCTGGGACCCTCTCAGGGACCACTAGGTCCACCAGGTCACCCCAGGAGCCACCTGGGGACCACCAGGTCCCTCATGGGACCACCAAGTTCCCCAGTGGGGCCCCTGAGACCACCCAGAGACCACCAAGTCCCACCTGGGTGTCCCCAAAAGCCCCCTGAGCCCCCTTTGGACACGACCAGGACCCCACTGGAACCCCTCAGACCCTCCCAGGTCCCACCAAGTCACTCCAGAAGCCCCCTGAGACCCCTCTGGGGCCCACCAGACCCCCCATGGGTCACTCCAGAACCCCCAGAGCCCTTGAAACACCCTCATATCCCACAGGGTCCCCCCATGTCACCCCAGGAGTCACCTGGGACCCCCCCGAGACACCCCCCAAAGCCACCCATGCCATCCCAGCACCCACCTTCTCATCCAGGGCCTTGTGGTGCTCGAAGAGGGACTTGAGGGCTTTGAGGACCTCGACCTCGGAGGAGACCCCCGCGGGGGACTGCGCCTGGCGCTTGACCACTGTCATCCGCAGGGACCGCTCGTGGCGGGACACCAGGCACTCCAGATGCTCCAGCAGCAGCTGGGGGAGGACATGGGGACATGGGGAAATGGGGATACCAGGCACTCCACGTGCTCCAGCAGCAGCTGGAGGACACATGGGGGACATGGGGACACGGGGACATAGGGACACCAGGCACTCCAGGTGCTCCAGCAGCAGCTGGAGGACACATGCGGACATGGGGACACGGGGGCATGGGGACACCAGGCACTCCAGGTGCTCCTGCAGCAGCTGGAGGACACATGGGGACATGGGGACACCAGGCACTCCAGGTGCTCCAGCAGCAGCTGGGGGACACACGGGGACATGGGGACATGGGGACACCAGGCACTCCAGGTGCTCCAGCAGCAGCTGGGGGACACACGGGGACATGGGGACATGGGGACACCAGGCACTCCAGGTGCTCCAGCAGCAGCTGGGGGACACACGGGGACATGGGGACATGGGGACACCAGGCACTCCAGGTGCTCCAGCAGCAGCTGGGGGACACACGGGGACATGGGGACATGGGGACACCAGGCACTCCAGGTGCTCCAGCAGCAGCTGGGGGACACACAGGGACATGGGGACACGGGGACATGGGGACGTGGTGGCCTCACCCGCGTGTTGTTGCGCTCAGCCTTGAGCTCGGCAATCTCCTCCTCCCGCTCTAGCAGCTGCTCCCGGCAGACGTTCAGCTCCTTCGTCAGCGCAGCGAACTCCTGGGGTCATGGGGGGGTCACGGGGTCACAGGCGGGACAGGGACACAGGGGTCACAGGGGGACATGGGGGGGACATGGGTGGCACGGGGGGCATGGGGGCACATAGTGACTAGCCCATGGTGGCCACTAGCCATGCCCTCCCTCTAGCCCCGCCTCCTCCAGCAGCCACACCCTTCAATCAGCCCCACTCCCTCCACTTACTTCCACCCACCCCTTAGGCCCCACCTCTCGGCAGCCACACCCCCTCCCCTTAACTCCACCTACCTCACCCCCAGCCCCCTTCAGGCCCTGCCTCAAGCCCCACCCCCCCACCCCTTCCCCTTAACTCCACCCACCTCACCCCCTAGGCCCCCTCAGGCCCCCCAGCAGCCCCACCCCCTTGCAGACCCTCCCCATCAGGCCCCTCCCCTTCAGGCCCCGCCCCTTCCCCTTAACTCCACCCACCCCAACTCCCAGCCCTGCCTCAGGCCCCCTGCAGCCCCGCCCCCTAGCAGCCCCCCAGGCCCTGCCTCCCTCAGGTCCCACCCCAGCCCCACACCTTCCCCTTAACTCCACCCACCCCGACTCCCAGTCCCACCTCAGGCCCCCCTCAGCCCCGCCCCCTCAGCCCCAGCCCCACCCCCAGCCTGACCCCTTCTCCTTCCCCCATCCCAACTTCCAGCCCCCCCTTTCTCCACCACACCCTGCCCCCTAGCCCCACCCCCATGCCCCACCTCCTCGGGCCCTGCTCTCCCATGCCCCGCCCCCACCCTGCTCCTTCCGCTTAGCTCCGCCCACTCCAACTCCCAGCTCCGCCTCAGACCCCCTCAGCCCCAGCCCCACAGGCCCCGCCCCACCTCATGAAGCCCTGCCCCCTGAAGCCCCACCCCAACCCCACCCCTTCCTCTTAACTCCACCCACCCCAACTCCCAGCCCCCCTTTCTCCAGCACACCCCGCCCCCTAGCCCCACCCCCATGCCCCACCTCCTCGGGCCCTTCTCCCCCATGCCCCGCCCCCACCCCACCCCTTCCCCTTAACTCCACCCACCCCGACTTCTAGCCCTGTCTCAGGCCCCTCCTGCAGCCCCGCCCCCTAGCAGCCCTCCAGGTCCCGCCTCCCTCAGGCCCCACCCCAGTCCCTCCCCTTTCACCTTAACTCCACCCACCCCAACTCCCAGCCCCCCCTTTCCCCACCACACCCTGCCCCCAAACCCCCCTCCAGCCCCACCCCTTCCCCTTAACTCCACCCACCCCGACTCCCAGTCCCATCTCAGGGCCCCCCCCCAGCCCCACCCCATGAGGCCCCGCCCCATGAGGCCTTAGCCCCGCCCCTTCCCCTTAACTCCACCTACCCCACTCCCAGCCCTGCCTCAGGCCACCCGCAGCCCCACCCCCGCAGCCCCCCCCTCAGCCCCACCCCCCACAGCCCCGCCCCAGGCCCCGCCCCCCATAGGCCCCGCCCACCTGGGGCAGGGCGCTGGCCAGCTGGCGCTGCAACAGGTCCTTCTCGTGTGCCAGGTCCCGCAGGCGCAGCTGGGCGGCCGCCAGCCCCTCCTGGCTGTCCCGCAGCGTCTCCAGCAGCCGCTCCCGCTCCCGCAGCATCTGCACCATCAGCTGCTCCAGCCCCGGCTCCTCGGGGCAGCCCGAGCCCCGGCGGGCGTCCTCGCTGATGGTGGGCAGCACCTCGCACATCATCCTGCCTGCGGGGGCACAGCACCAACAGCACCCTGCCTGCACCCACTGCACCCACAGCACCCTGCCTGCACCCACTGCACCCACAGCACCCTGCTTGCACCCTGCCTGCACCCTGCCTGCACCCTGCCCACAGCATCCCGCCTGCATCCTCGCTGATGGTGGGCAGCACCTCACACATCATCCTGCCTGCGGGGGCACAGCGCCGACAGCACCAACAGCACCCACACAGCATGCACTGCACCCTGCCTGCACCCTGCCTGTACCCACTGCACCCTGCCTGCACCCTGCCCACAGCATCCTACACAGCATCCCACCCACAGCACCCTGCCTGTGTCCTCGGTGATGGTGGGCAGCACCTCACACATCATCCTGCCTGCGTGGACACAGCACCGCACAGCACCCTGCCTGCATCCTGCCTGCACCCACTGCACCTACAGCACCCTGCCTGCACCCTGCCTGTGTCCTCAATGGTGGGCAGCACCTCGCACATCATCCTGCCTGTGCCCTGCCTGCAGGGGAACACAGCCAGCACCTTCACAGCACCCCGCACAGCGCCCTGCCTGCAACGGGGCACAGGCAGCACCTCGCACATCATCCTGCCTGCAGGGGGGAGCGGGCAGCACCCCGCGCAGCACCCTGCCTGCAGCCCCTGCACCTCCTGTATCACCCTGCCCACATGCTGCACGCTCCAGGGGACAGGCACTATCTTCCACATCCATCATCCTGCCTGCGACACGGCAGGGGCAGCACCTCACACAGCGCCCTGCCTGCTCCCTGCCTGCACCTCCTGTAACCCCTGCTTGCACCCTGCCTGCAACCTACCTGCACCTTCTGTATCCCCCCGCCTGCACCTCCTGTACCCCCCTGCCTGCGCCTTCTGTATCCTCCTGCCTGCGCCTCCTGTATGCCCCTGCCTGCACCTCCTATAGCCCCCTGCCCATACCCTGCCTGCACCTGCTACATCCCCCTGCCCGTGCCCTGCCTGCACCTCCTATAGCCCCCTGCCCACACCCTGCCTGCAGCAGGGAACCCCCCCTTGCCCCCCTGCAGCCCCCCCCCCCCCCCCACGTGGAAGCCCCCCACCCAGGGAGGAAGTGGGGGAGGGGGAGCCACCCACGTGCGACACATGGCCCTCATGCAACACACAAGCATGTGCGGGCCCAGGGGCCTGGCGGGGCTGGGGGGGTGGGGGTGAGCAGTGGCAGGGCAGTGAGGCCTGAGGGGGGCAATGGGGGGGGTCCCCAGGGTGGGGGATTGGGTGGCAGCTGGCTTGGGGGTGCAAAGTGGGGATGTGCAAGGAGGGGGTTTGCAAAGGGGGGGCAATAGGGTCTGGGGGTACAAGGGGGAGGATGCAAAGGGGGGGTGGGCAATTGGGGGGAGCAAAGGGGGGGGTGAAGGGGGTAAGGGGGTTGCCGGGGGAGGTGCAGTGGGGGGTGCAATGACAGGGTTGTGTGGGGGTGCAATGGGGGGGGCAGAGGGGCATGGGGGTGCAATGCAGGGTGCAACGACAGGGTAGCATGTGGGTGCAGCTGGGGGGGCAGAGGGGCCTGGGGGGTGCAATGGGGGGGGCAACATGGGGTGCAGTGGGGGGGTGCAGAGAGGGGAAGGGGGGTGCAACAGGGGGTGCACTGGGGCCTGGGAATTGCCAGTGGAGGGGATGCAGTGGGAGTGGGATGGGGGTGCAATGGGGCCTGGGTGGGGGGGTTGCCAATAACAGGGTGCAGTGGGGGTTGGGTGGGGGTGCAATGGGGCCTGAGGGATGCAATGGGGGGTGCAGTGGGAATGCAGTTGGGGGATAGAATGGGGGTGTGTGCCTGGTGCAATAGGGGAGCAATGGCGCCTGGGAATTGCAATGGGGGGGTGCAGTGGGGGTGCAATAGGGCCTGGGGGGTCAATGGGAGGGTGCAGTGGGGGTGGAATGGGGGAGAGGTGCAATGGGGATGTAATGATGGGGTAGTAGGGGCGTGCAAAGGAGGGGGCAGAGGGGCCTGGGGGATGCAGTGGGGGTGCAATAGGGCCTGGGGGGTCAAAGGGGGGTGCAGTGGGGAGGGTGCAGTAGGGGTGCACTGGAGGATGCAGTGGGGGTGGGATGGGGGGGGAAGTGCGGGGGTGGGATGGAGGGCCTGGAAGTGCAGTGGAGGTGGGATGGGGGGGCTAGTGGGTGCAAGCGGGGTGGGATGGGGGGGGTGCAAGGGGGGCGGGGGGTGGGGGTCCGGGGATGCGGGGGGGGCGGTTGGGATGGGGGGGGTCGGGGGGGGTCCGGTGGGGCTCAGGCCCGGCTCCTACCTGGGCTGCGAGCAGCGCTGCGGCAGCTCCGGCTGAGGGAGGCGGCCCTGCGGGGAGGGGGCCCCGGGGGGTCGCTGCCCGCCGCCCCCGCACCCGTTCAGGCCCCCGTGGCGCCCCGGGCCCGCCCGAGCCCCGCGGCCGCCGCCCGCGCCCCCCCCCCCGGCACCGAACCCCCCCCCCGCCCGACCCCGCAAACGTTGCGCGGGCCCTTTAAGAACGGCGCTGACGGACGGGGGAGCTGACCAATGAGAGCGCGCCCTGAGGTCCGGCGGCGCCCAGGCCCCGCCCCCGCGCAGGGTGGGAGGGGGGGAGCGAGGTGGGGGGAAGCGGCCGCGCGAGCGGCCAATGGGAGGCGGCGGGGGGCGGGGCCGGCGTTGGGGTGATGTCATCGGGGGGGGGGCGGGGGCGGCCGCGCACGCGTGTTGCCATGGTGATGGACCACCCCATCATGCGTGTTGCCATGCATATGAACACCACCAGCCCCCGTCGCCATGGGGATGGACCACCCCATCCACGCTTGTTGCCATGGATACGCCCGTTGCTATGGGATGGACCACCCCATCCACGCATGTTGCCATGGAGACACCCCCCCCCCGTCGCTATGGGATGGACCACCCCATCTACACATGTTGCAGTGGAGACGCTCCGCCCACGTCGCCATGGGGATGGACCGCCCCATCCACGCACGTTGCCATGGAGATGAACACCCCATGTGTGTTGCCATGGAGATGGACCGTTTCCCTCACCCGTTGCCATGGGACTGTCCAGCCCACGACAGCCACACCCCGCATCACCATGGTGACAGCCCCGCCTCCCCCCCCCACCCCCCACCCCCACCCCCCGCCCCGCTTACGCACATGCCCCCACCAACGTGTGTTCCCATCCTGCATCCCACACCCGTCAGCATAGTTATGGCCCCACATCCCTCCCCCCCCCCCAAAAGGGGACCCCAACACCAGGCCCCTACCCCCAGTCATGGAGCTGGGGGGGGTGTCACGTGACACACGCATGACACACGCGTTGGTCACGCCAAGCTTTAAATAGGAGCCAATAAATACTGTACAGGGGGGGCTACGCCCCATAAATAATCCAAATATACAGAGGAGGGGTCCCGGGGCCGGCTGGGGGGTCCGGGGGGGTCCAGGGGGGGCTCTACCCCCGCGATTCCAGCGACCTGTGGGGCAAAATGGGGGGGGGGGGGGTTGTCAGTGCAGGGGGGGGGGGGGCAGGTTGCGGGGGGCTGGGTTGGTTTTGGGGTGCAGGATTTTGGGGGGCTGCGGGTTTGGGGGGGCTACGGGTTTTTGAGGGATGTGGGTTTGGGGGTGCAGCATTTTGGGGTGCAGGGGTTTTGGGGGATGTGGGTTTTGGGGGGCTGCGGGTATTGGGGCACAGGGGTTCTGAGGCAAAGGGGTTTTGGGGGGCTGCAGGTTTTGAGGCATTAGGGGATTTTGGGGTCCGGGATTTTGGGCGACTGTGGGGATTGGGGCACAGGGGTTTTTGGGGTGCAGGGGTTTGGGGGCACAGGGGTTTTGGGGGGCTGTTTTTGGGGGCTGTGGGTTTTGGGGCGCAGGGGTTTCGGAGCGCAGGGGTTTCGAGGTGTGTGTTTTGGGGTGCAGGAATTTTGGAATGCAAGAGTTTTTGGGTGCACAAGTTTTGGGGCACAGGGATTTTGGGGCACAGGGATTTTGGGGCACAGGATTTTCTGGGCGCAGGGGTTTGGGGTGTGGGGTTTTTGGGGTGCAGGGTTTTGGGGCGCAGGGTTTCGGGGCGCAGGGTTTCGGGGCGCAGGGTTTCGGGGCGCAGAGGTTTGGAGGGATGCCTGTTTTGGGGTGCAGGGGGTTTTGGGGCACAGGGATTTTTGGGGCACAGGGATTTGGGGGCTGCAGGCTTTGGCGGGCTCTGGCTTTCGGGGTGCAGGGGTTTCGGAATGCAGGGGTTTTGGGGCACAGGGGTTTCAGGGCACACAGGTTTTGGGGGGCTTCAGGTTTTGGGGTGCAGGGATTTCGGGGCACGGAGGTTTTTGGGAGTGCAGGGTTTTTTGGGAGTGCAGGGGTTTTGGGGGCTCTGGATTTTGGGGTGCAAGGGTTTTGGGGCACGGTGGGGTGCAGGGGTTTTGGGGGTGCAGGGGGTTTTGGGGGGCTGCGGGTTCTGGGCCAGGGAGGTTTTGGGGTGCAGGGTTTTTGGGGTGCAGGGATTTTGGGGTGCAGAAGTTTCAGGGCGCAGGGTTTTTGGGGCACAGAGGTTTCAGGATGCGGGGGGTTTCGGGGCACAGGAGTTTCAGGGTGCAGGAATTTTTGGGGCGCAGGGGTTTCATAGGCTGTGGGTTTTGGGGCGCAGGGTTTCAGGGCGCAGGGATTTTTGGGGCACACGGTTTCAGGGTGCACGGGTTTCAGGGGCTGTGGGTTTCAGGGCACGGGGGTTTTGGGGCGTAGGGTTTTGGGGCGCAAGGTTTTAGGGGTGCAGGGGTTTCAGGACACAGGGTTTTTGGGGCGCAGTGGGTTTCGAGACATGGGGGGTTGGAGTGCAGGGGTTTTGGGGCACATGGTTTCGGGGCGCAGGGTTTTGGGGCACAGGGATTTTGGGGTGCAGGGATTTTTGGGGCACACGGTTTTGGGGTGCACGGTTTCAGGGTGCAGGGTTTTTGGGGTGCAGGGGTTTCAGGGGCTGTGGGTTTTGTGGTGCCGGGGGGGTTGATGTGTGGGGTTTCGGGGCGCAGGGGTTTTTGGGGTGCAGGGGTTTGGGAAGCTCTGTGTTTCGGGGTGCAGGGGTTTTGGGGTGCAGGGGTTTTTGGGGTGCAGGGGTTTGGGGGGCTCTGTTTCGGGGTGCAGGGGTTTTGGGGCGCAGGGGTTTTTGGGGTGCAGGGGTTTAGGGGGCTCTGTGTTTCGGGGTGCAGGGGTTTTGGGGTGCAGGGGTTTTTAGGGCACAGAGGGTTTCAGGGCACAGGGGTTTTGGGGGGTGCAGGATTTTTGGGGTGCGGGGTTTCGGGGCGCAGGGATTTTGGGGGTGTAGAGTTTTTTGGGTGCGGGGTTTCGGGGCGCAGGGATTTTGGGGGTGTAGAGTTTTTGGGGTGCGGGGTTTCAGGGCGCAGGGATTTTGGGGAGTGCAGGGTTTTTGGGGTGCGGGGTTTCAGGGCGCAGGGATTTTGGGGGTGCAGGATTTTTGGGGTGCGGGGTTTCGGGGCGCAGGGATTTTGGGGGTGTAGAGTTTTTGGGGTGCGGGGTTTCAGGGCGCAGGGATTTTGGGGAGTGCAGGGTTTTTGGGGTGCGGGGTTTCAGGGCGCAGTTGTTTTGGGGGTGCAGGATTTTTGGGGTGCGGGGTTTCGGGGCGCAGGGATTTTGGGGGTGTAGAGTTTTTGGGGTGCGGGGTTTCGGGGCGCAGGGATTTTGGGGAGTGCAGGGTTTTTGGGGTGCGGGGTTTCGGGGTGCAGGGATTTTGGGGGTGTAGAGTTTTTGGGGTGCGGGGTTTCAGGGCGCAGGGATTTTGGGGAGTGCAGGGTTTTTGGGGTGCGGGGTTTCAGGGCGCAGGGGTTTTGGGGGTGTAGGGTTTTTGGGGTGCGGGGTTTTGGGGTGCAGGGATTTTGGGGAGTGCAGGGTTTTTGGGGTGCGGGGTTTCAGGGCGCAGGGGTTTTGGGGGTGTAGGGTTTTTGGGGTGCGGGGTTTCGGGGCGCAGGGATTTTGGGGGTGTAGAGTTTTTGGGGTGCGGGGTTTCGGGGCGCAGGGATTTTTGGGGGTGCAGGGTTTTTGGGGTGCGGGGTTTCGGGGTGCTCACGAGTAGCTGTTGTGCTGGCGGCGCCGCGCTGTGCGCAGCTTCTCGAACCGCGCCTCCATCTCCTCCAGCACGCGCGGCGTGTAGCGCACCACCAGCTTCACCGAGCCCTGCGCCGCCTTCAGCAGCTCCACCGCCCGCTCGTGCTGCTCCCCCTCCACGCTCTGGCACCCCGTCAGCACCCCAAAACCGCCACCAGCCCCCCGAGACACCTGCCCCCCAGCCCCCCCGAGACACCTGCCCCCCCAGACCCCCCGCCACCCCACCGCTGCAGCCCCCTCCTGCCCGACGCCCTGCCGCAACCCCCAAATGTGGGCTGGACCCCTCAATATGTGGGCTGGACTCCCCCAAAAATGAGGTGGACCCCCCCCCCACAAAAAAAAATGGGGCGCGCCCCAAAAATTCCAGCCCACGATCCCACGCAGACCCCAGACCCCCTCTGCTGCACCCCCAAGGACCCCAAAAACCTGGACTGAACCCCAAAACCTGCACTGCACCCCAAAAATATGCTGGACCCCCCCAAACCCCCTGTAGCCCCCCAATCCTCCCAGCCCCCTATAATCCACCATAGCCCCCCAAAACCCCCTTCAAACCCCCTGTAGCCCCCCCAAATCCCTCCCAGATCCCCCACAGTCCTCCCAAACCCCCTCTAAGACCCCTGTAGCCCCCCCCAACCACTCCCAGACCCCCCTTAAGACGCCCAAAACCCCCTCCAGCCCCACACAGCCCCCCCCAAACCACTCCCAGACACACCATAAGACCCCCAAAACTGCCTCCAGCCCTCCCTAAGACACCCCAAACACCCAGTCCCACATAAGACCCCCAAAACCCTCTCCAGCCCCCCATACACTCACATAAGACACCACCAACGCCCCCTTCAGCCCCCATAAGACCCCCAAACCTCCCATAGCCCCCCAAACCCCTCCCAGACCCCCCATAAGACCCCCAAAACCCCCTCGAGCCACGCTGTAGCCCCCCCCAAAACCCCCTGTAGCCCCTCCAAACCCCCCATAGCCTTCCCATAACCCCCCAAAACCCCCTGTAGCCCCTCCCAAACCCCCCATAACCCCCCAAACCCCTCCCAGACCCCCGTAAGACACCTCAAAATCCCCTCCAGCCACCTTGTAGCCCCCAAACGCCCCCCCAAAGCCCCTGTAGCCCCCCATAACTCCCTGTAGCGCCTCCCAACCCCCCTGTAGCCCCCTCAAACCCCCCATAACCCCCTGCAGCCTCCCTATAATCCCTCTGTAGCCCCCCCCAAACCCCCAGTAGCCTCCCCATAACCCCCCAAACCCCCCTGTAGCTCCTCTCAAGCCCCCCATAGCCTCCCCAAACCCTCCCGTAGCCCCCCCAAAGCCCCCTGTAGCCCCCCATAACTCCCTGCACCCCCCCCATAGCCCCCTATAACCCCCCCCAGCGCCCCCCCCCAGACTCACCACGCCGTTGACGCTGAGGAGCTGGTCCCCCCGCTTGAGCCCACCGTGGCGGTCAGCGACCCCCCCCCGGGATCACGCGGGAGATGTAGATGGGGGAGTTCTGCTCCTTGCCCCCCATGATGTTGAAGCCCAGCCCCTCCTCTGTCTTGGGGAGCTCCACCACCCGTGGGTGCGCGTGGCCCTCGCTGGCCGCAAAGGCGGCCACCGTCGCCTGGGGGGTGACAGTGGGGGGGGGCCATGTAGGGGGGGAGGGGGTGTGGGGACGTGGTGGGGGCACAGGGGGCGTGGGAAAAGGTGGGGGGATGGGGACACAGGGCGGGATGGGGACACAGGGGGGCACAGGGGGACAAGGGGGGACATGGGGATGCGGGGACATGGAGGCACATGGGGGAGATGGGGTCATGGGGACACAGGGGGACATGGGGGACACAGGGGGGACATGAAGGCACATGGGGGTATGGGGACACATAGGGACATGGGGGGGACATGGGGACAGAGCGGGGTATGGGGGGACATGGGGGGAGATGGGGACATGCAGGATGCAGGGACATGGTGGTCACAGGGGGGACATGGGGGCATATGAGGTCACGGGGACATACGGGAGGCATGGAGGGACATGAGGGGCATGGCAGACACCGGGAGACACGGGGACATGGGGACACACGGGGGATACTGGAGCATATGAGGACATGGGGGGACATCGAGGTGATGTGGTAGACACAGGGGGATCAGGGGGGACATATGGGGGGGACATGGAGGGGGACACGGAGGGGGACACGGGGAGACGTAGGGGACACAGAGACAGCACGGGGACATGGGTGACATCGACCCCTGGGGTCACACAAGGACACAGTGGGGAGGGACAGGGGACAGAGGGGCAGCAGCCGGGACCTGGGTGGGGCGGGGACACCTGGGGACAGCAGGACGGGCACCGTGGGGGGGGGGCAGACAGCCACAGGGAGGGGGGACGCCAGACACAAGGAGGGGGACAGATGGACACGGGGTGGGGGGTGACACCGCAGGCGAGAGACGGGGACAGCCCGGGGAGGGGGGACAGCTGCAGGGAGTATTGGGGTCCCTGGGGGGGACTGAAGGTCCAGGGGGGGTTACTGGGGGTCCTCGGGGCATGTGTTGGGGTCCTGAGGGGGTTTTGGAGTCCCTGGGGGGTTATTGGGGGTCCCCAGGGGGTTACTGGGCTGCCTGGGGGGGCTACTGGGGGTCTCCAGGGCAGGTATTGGGGTGTCTGAGTGATTAATGGGGTACCCACAGGGGTCCTGGGGCGGGGTTATTGGGGTCCCCGGGGGGGGTATTGGGGATCCCTGGGGGGGTCCCAAAGATCTGGGGGACCCGGGTGGGTTTAGGGGGGAGTCCCAGGGAATTTGGGGGTGCTGGGAGGATTTGGGGGGGGATTCCAGGAGGGTTTTTTTTGGGGGGGAAGGGGGTTTGGGGGTCTCAGGGGGAAGCAGAGGGGTCTTGGGAGTGCTGGGAGGGGTCTGAAGGGGGTTGGGGGTGCAGGGGGGGTCCGGGGGGGGGTGGGGTACCTTGGCGGTGGCGTGGGCACGGATCTCAGGGCTCCCGGCAATGTCCAGGGTGTCGTAGAGCTGCTCGTAAACCTGGGGGGGGGATGGGGGGGGACCCCCAGTTTGTGGGGGGACGTGGGCATGAGGGGGCAGCCCCTCACCCCCCAAAGGGGCTGCTGGTGAGGACTGGGGGGGGAGGGGCCTCAGGGGGTCCCAGCGGATTACTGGGGGGTCCTGGGGGGGATATTGGGGGTGTGTGGAGGGACTTTGGGGGTCCCGGGGCGATACTGGGGGTCCTGGGGGATGCTGGGATCCTGGGGAGGATGTGGGGGGGTAGGGGGATATGGGGGGGCCCTGAGGGAATGTTGGGGGGATACTGGGGTGCCCTGGGGGGATGCTGGGGTCCTGGGGAGGACGTGGGTGTCCTGGGGGGGGGAGGGGGTGTCCCAAGCCCCCCCAGCCCTCACCTCACAGACCTGGGGGGGGATGTGGGGGTCCCAGGGGGGTGGGGGGGGTCCTGGGGGGGGGGGGGATGTGGGGGGTTCCCGCCCCTCTCACCTCGCGGATGGCAGAGCAGAACTTGCTCTGCAGGACCCTCTGCAGCGCCTGCAGCTTCTGGGGGGGCAGCTCCCCACTGCGCTGCAGCCGCTCCAGCAGCTCCACCGCCCGCGCCACGTCTGCCCGGGGCAGGGGTCAAGGGTCAGGGGTCAAGGGCGGGCGGGGGAGGGGGCATACCCCCTGCACCCCCCTCCCCATTGCACTGCCCCTTCCCATGGCACCCCCATATTGCACCCCCCCCGCAGACTCCCCCAGCCCCTCCCCCACCCCCTGCGCCCCCCTCCCCCGTGCACGCGCCACCCCCACATCGCCCAGCCCCCGCCTCCCCCCACGTAACCCCCCGTGCACCCCTCCCCAGGCACAACCCCCCACACTCCCCAGTCACCCCCTTCCCCCCTCCCCCATCGCCCAGCCCCCCCTTTTTGCACCCCCCACGCCCCCCTCCCCCACTGCACACACACCCTCTTTACACCCCAGTGCAGCCCCTCCCCCACGCACAACCTCCCTCCCCCCGCAGCCCCTCCCCCCCCAGCCCCTCCCCCCACCCCCCCGCACCCCCCTCCCCTCCCGGCCCCCCCCCCCGGCCCCCCCGTACCCCGCTCCAGCCCCAGCGGGTCCCCGCTCAGCGCTGCCATCTTCGCGCGCGCGCGCCCGGCCCGCCCCGCCCCCCCTCGCCCCCCCCCCGGCGCGCGCGGCTCCGGGGGGGGTGGGAGGGGGAGGGGGGGCGGGAGATATTGGGGGGGGAGGAAAAGAGGCGCCCGCCCACGCGCATGCGCCATGTCCCTCCCCCCCCCCCCCCCCCCCCCCGTCGTACCCCCCCGCACGTGTGCGCGTGCACGGAGGGCAGGGGGACCCCGAATTGGGGGTGAGCTGGGGGGGACCCCGAATTAGGGGGAAAGGGAGGAGGACCACGAATTGGGGGGGGGGGGGCTGGGGGGACCCCGAATCGCGGGGGGATGGAGGGGGACCCCGAATTGGGGGGGGGCAGGGAGGGACCCCGAATCCGAGGGGATGGGGGGACCCCAGATCTTCTGGGGGGGAATCTCAGGAAGACCCCAAATCGGGGGGGGGGGGGGGGAGACTGGAGGGGGACCCCAAGAGCTGAGTGGGGCAAATTTTTTTGGGGGGAACGCCAAGTTTATAGGGGAATCCCGAATGGGGGGGGTCCAAAATCGGAGGGGGGGTGGGGGAAGGGGGTGGGGAAGGACCCCAACTGTGGGGTCTGGAGGGGCAAAAAGCCCCTAAACTGGGGGGGCACCCACTGTGCACTCTCTGAGGGCAGAAAGCCCCCCCCCCCTGCAGAAAAGCCCCCCCCCAAGTTGGAGGGACACCGATTTGGGGGGCAGAAAGCCCCTGTAAATTGGGGGGGGGGGGGGGCAGAACCCCCCAATCCCAGGGATAAAGACCTCCTGAATTGGGGGGGGGACACTACTTCTAAGGTGCAGGAAGACCCCAACTCTAACAGACACCACCCCCTAATTTGGGGGGCGGGGGGGCCTTTCTGGGGGCAGAAAGCCCCTCCACCCTGTTGCAACCCACCCCACCCCCCCCCCCCCCAAACTGCGGAAGCACCCACCTTGGGGAAAGACCCCTCCCCAGATCCCAGGGGAAAGGACCCCCTAACCTGGGGGACACCCATTTTGGGACCAAAAAAGCACACACACCCCCCCCCCCCCCACCCCCCTTGCAGAAGATGACCCCCAGCTGTGTGTGTGTGCGGTGGTCACAGCTTGGGGTGCAGCCCCCTCCCCCCAACCCAAAGGGGGTCCCCCGCCCTATTTGGGGCCCCCCCAAAACACATCTTTCCATTAAAACACCTTTATTGCCAGGAAAAAAAAAAAAAGAGGGGTGGGGGTGGCAAGGAGTTTGGGGGAGAGGGGAAGGAAGTCAGGGTGCAGCCCCCCCCCTCACTCCAGGGGGGGGTCCAGCAGGTAGCCATTCTCGGCCCCCAGGTAGCCATCCGGGACTGGCAGGGCCTCGGGCTGCAGGAAGAGCTCGGAGCCAGATTCCCCCAGGGAATCCCCCCCCCTCGGGACCAGATCCCGGGGGTCTCTCATCCCGTCTCTCCAAGCGTTCCCGTTCCCGTTTATGCTCCCGCTCTGGCCGCTCCCGCTCCCGTTCCCGCTCCCGACGTCGATCCCGTTCCCGATGCCCACGACGACGGTCCCGGTCCCGATCCCGACCTTTATCCTCCATTTCCCCTTTCGATCCTAAACCATCCGGGGGTCCGGAATCGGCTGCGCCCCCCAACTCCTCGGGGGGTTCGAGGGACTCGGGACCTTCATCCTTTTTATCCCGATCCCGATCCCGATCCCGTTTCCGGTCGCGGGATCGGCTGCGCCGTTTCCGATCCCGTTCCTTGCTACGATCCCGGCTTCCGCCCCTTTTCCGTTCCCGCTCTTCCTTCTCCCGGCTCCGCGTCCGACGCCGCCGTTCCCGCGAGCGCGAGCGACGCCGTTCCCGTTCCCGGGAGCGTTCCCGGCGTTCCCGTTCCCGTTCCCGTTCGCGGTCCCTGCCGGGGGCGGGGAAGGAGAGGAGGAAGGGTCACACCTGCCACGGGGACCCGGAGAGCCACCACGACGGGCCCAGGGGGGTCCCAAAGGTGACAAGGGATGGACTTGACCTGTCCTGGGGGGTCACAGGGGTCCCTGACCTGTCCCAAGGGTGACAGGGGGTGGCCTTGACCTGTCCTGGGGGTCCCAAATGCAACATGAGGGTCCCTGACCTGTCCTGGGGGGTCCCAAGGGGGACACAGGGGATCCCCGACCCATCCCAAGGGTCCCAAAGGTGACACAGGGGTCCCTGACTCACCCTGGGGGGTCCCAAATGTGACATGGGGGTCCCTGACCCATCCTGGGGAGTCCCAAGGGGGATACAGGGGTCCTTGACCTGTCCTGGGGGGTTCCAAGGGGGACACAGGGGTCTCTGACCCATTCCGAGGGTCCCAAGGGTGACTGGGGGACCCCGACCCATCCCACGGGTCCCTCACCCGTCCTGGGGTCCCACAGCGCCCCAGAGAGACCCAAACCCATCCCAGGGGGGTCCCAAAGCTGCCGCAGGGGACCCTCCCTTCCACCCGCCCCCACCCCCCCAAACCCCACGGAGCCCTGGCCGGGGAAGGGTCCGGGACACCCCGCGCCCCCTTCCCCCCTGCTCCCCCCACTGAGACACCCCCCACCCCCCCCCCCCCCCCCAAAAAAAACTCACCGCTCGTCGTAGCGGGAGGTGTCATCCCTCCCCGAGTGTCGGATGTTCACGTCGGCGCCGCCTCGACGGGTGCCCCCCAAACCGCCACCTGCGTGGGAGGGGGCAATCAGGGGCGGGTCTTAAGGTGGGGGACGGAGGGGGTGTGTGTGTCCCCCCCAAATTCCCATTTTTGGGGGGGAGGGGGTCTCCCTTACCCAAGCGCCGGGGGCGCCAACCCTTCACCGTCCGCCCCCGCTCCACGTCCACCAGCACCCGGCGGCCGTCGATTTTCTTCCCGTCGGCGTGTTTGTAGGCGGCTGTAAAAGACGGGGGGGGGTGGGTCCAAGGGGGGGGGGGGGAGGGGGACACGGAATGGGGACAGGGCGGGGCATTAGTGACAGTGGGGCCATGCCAGCC
>NW_024427442.1:0-34756 GCF_017639655.2 Falco naumanni
ATGTGTTAAGAAAATTTTTATTTTTAAGTTTGGTTTTGTATATTATTATTATATGTATTACGCAATTATGCTATTGTAATTGTGGACCGTATTACCTTGTGAGTGTTACGATAATTTGGGGATGTGGGAAAAGGTTTGCTTTGCAGTGCCGAGAATGAAAGTTCGTCGTTATAAACAATAATAGGATAAAAAGAAAAAGGGGGGATTGTAAGAAACTATGGACTATGGGTATTGTTTATTTAAATTTATGTTAAGTCCATATGTAAATGTAAAGATTAGACAACAAAAGTATCGATCACCACCAGGTGTCCAGGATGCCGCTTGTGAAAAGATACGAACACCGCCAGGTGTGCAGGATTGCCACTTGTGAAAAGATACGATCACCACCAGGTTGTGCAGGATGCCACCAGGTGTCCAGGAACCGACAGAAACAGGGGCAATGAGACAAAGGAGGAAGACCAGCAGGAGGCAGAAAACGACCCCCCCCCAACAACAAAAGCATGACTCCACTACCCTCATGAACATGGAAGTAAAGATGTATAAAAAGGGACTGTTTGAACTGCTCAGTACGGCAGTTGGTGGAGCGCAGACCTCCCCTGTCGTCCAGCGCTTGTTTTTGCATCATATTCTACTTGCTAAAATTAATAAATTTTAATTGGGATTATATGATCGTTGCGGTCTCAATTTATAACATCGCCCATGCAGCCGCCCCTGCCAGGCACCGCTGCCTGCACCTGCCTGTGGCTCCTGCTGCTCTCCGCAGACCTCACCTTGCCCCCTGCGGAACAATGGGGCTTGCTGGGCGGCTTTGCCTCTTTGCTCTGTTTTCTTCTGCCTGAGCTCTAGCCGTGGAATTGTTCCTTGCTTTGTGCTTAAGGTTAAGAAGCTGAACTAGTTCCCCAGGTGTTCCTTATTGAAAATGTCCCAAACCCGAAAGTAGTTAAGTACTTATATGCCCCTTGTTACTCCTGAAAGCAAAAGGAAAACACACTTTCCCTACCATTGTCCCTGTTTGACATTTGCCATAGCAAAATTTACAGAGGAGTTTGGTGTATGGCCCATTTGTGCATCATATTTTTAATTTGGAAACACAAGAAACCCAAAGCCTCATTGCCATGAAAAAGTAATGCTCAAATCTGTAAGAATATAAACTATACTTTATAAAACAAGCTCTGCTTTTCTCTCACAGCTCCCATCTCAGGTTGCTTTCACTTGGTCCTTAGTGATAAAATGGCACCATAAACTTGTTTTATGTCCTGCTCTGTAGTAAAGCACAGTGTAGTAGGTGGCAGACACAAGAAATTTGTATTCTTAGTCACTTCACTGTGAAAGGTATTAATCACAAATGAGCGGTAGCCTCAACATGTCAAATTTATAAACAGCAGAGAAAATGGAGATGGACCAAAGTAAAGGTATGAAGAAAAGTTCAGTCTTTACCAGCCCCTGAGGACTGATGGTGTGATTTGCCTCTGAGTGGTGGAAGGGAGTCAGAGAGGGTCTTAGACTTTCTCTTGTGCTATCCTCCTGCAGATGGCTGGGCTCGGGGCTGGTGGGTGTGCCCGTGTTCTTCGCAGAACTCTGCAAGGGAATGCTGAGATGTGGTGCTAGAAGACATGAAGCTCGGTGCACGGCAGATGCTGTGTCTGCAGCTCACTGCTTGCAAGTCCCGATGCAGACGGAAGTGGAGGGGTGAATGATGCATCTGATACTGCAACTGTGACTGGCTGTGGCTTTGGAAAGAGCAAAAAACTAGTCATGCAGGAAGTGTGCCTGAAGCTTTGATCTCCCTATAAAATTATCACTTTTCTCCACTATTGAAATAGACGTACCACATATGCATTAAGCCAAATGGAAGAGAGCATTAGTTTTTGGACTGTCACTGTCTTTAAGCACCAGCAAGAAAAGAGGAGTTTGTTTTCCTGCTTCAGATACTGCAGATTCTGTGGGACGTTGACATTTTCTTACAAGCCGTCTGTGAACTTACTCAAGAGAAGGGCAAGTTAATGAGGCAAACATTGTTTGCCTTAAGTGTCTGTTTCTCCTGTGTGTCCGGGGGCTGTGACACAGTCCTGCAGACTAAAATGCAACCCCCAACAAACACTAACGATAAAAAAGGAAAGCAAACAGAAAAATACCTTACCGTCTCAGAGATTTGCTTTTCCTTGCTCTTTCTTCTTACTTCCTCGGTGTTTTCCACATGAAATCCCGTGGCTTGACTGTCACACCATGGGCAAACAAGCAGGGCCGGTCTTTCGCGTTGCTGCACTCAGCATGGTCCCCAAAGCTATTTTGATGAGAGTTGTGGGTGGGTGAGAGGGGTGGGCTGAGCTTGGGTGGCCGCTCTGGCTTCCAGATGAAGCTGGATCTCCCTGGTACAGGAGGCAGTCGGTGGCTGCAGAGCCTGGACAACTGACAGACCACCCTGAGCCCCTAACCAGAGAGCTCCAGCCATGGGAGGGATAATAACAGACACCCAGTTGCCTCCCTCTGGAAAACTAAAGGAAGAGGAAAGGCTAGCGCAAAGTTTCTGGAGGTCATAATCCAAGAGCTCTGGGGCATCCTGCTGTCAGTGGGAAGAATTAGTGGCTGCAGAAAAAAAGGATAAATGCAGAGGTCAAGAGTGATGTGGAGAGCTACACACACAGAGGGGAGAGGAGGGAGGGCAGACAGCCTGGAACGTGCCTGGGTCGTAGATGAGCATGAACCAGGTTCTGGTTCGGCCTTGTGGACATCAAGAAAATGATGTGGCCCTGTTGTATCCTGCACAGCGTGTTGTCGGTTCTGTGCGTCGCCTGTGCTGCACCTCTCTGGCCCTGGCTGAGTTAGGGCACAGGCAGAGACCCCCCCCTCCCGTCTGGCACGCCACATCCAGCACAGCCCGGACACAGCCGGCCTGCTTCTGGTTCTGCAGAAGCTCGTCTCTTGCCTGTGTGAGACCCTCTTGGGAAAGCTGGCCACCAGAAAAGGCAGTTTCCTAACCTGGGGAAGAAGCTGGTAGAGCAGGGCCCTGCAGGTAACTTCAGTCAGCTTTGCATAGTCCTACTCAGCTTCTCCTCCAGCCCAGGGTGAGGATGCACAGCAAGGTAAAGAGAGAGAACACAGAGCTCAGAACAGATAGGATGGGCTACCTATGTAGCTGTTTGTGCCTTAATGGCATTTGTCACCGTGCAGGTGGCTGGAGAACCCAGACAGTGTGTAAGGCACCTTCTGACCTTCTTTAGTGCTGTGCATGTCAGCTCAGCCACATGCACACAGTCATGCTTGCAGAGGTGGCAGGCTGACATCCAACACAGAAGTACTGTGTAGTATCATTCTGTGCAAAGCCCATGGGTGAAATACTGGTATTTTGCCATTCCGGTATGTATCTTAGTGACATAGTTCTGCACAGTTGCAAACAGAAGTATAAAACGGGTTTCTTTCTACCTTTTCTTTTTTTTTTTTTTTTTTTTTTCCCTAAAGGTGTGAAGAAAGAAGTACAAAAAGATCGGGATGCTAACAGGCCTGTTGTCTCATCCCCTAAGAGATCAGCGGTAACAACCACCAGGCTCCATTCACCAGGTAATTATGAACCAAAACCCGCTGCTCAGGGAAGATTTAAACTTGTTGACTTTGCATCTCTTGTCAACACACTAAGTGGAGACCTGCTATTAAGTGAGGACTGATTGTGTCCAAGGTTCATTAAGCCGGCTCTGAGTACAGCAGGCTTTATCATACCAACGCATGAGCTGAACAGACTTTTGTTTTCTTTGTTACAACCTCGAAGTCATCTCTCCGTCAAAACAAAGAGTTGTTGCTATTACATCTTTAAGGTCACGGGAACATTTATGTTTATCATTACGATTTTCTTCTCTAACAAGAGAACAGATAGGTATAGTGAAATATAAGACACCTCAGATACCTGGAATGAGAGTATACTGTATATTGCCTGGGATCTACTCTTACTGTTTGCAGAGGCGCTGAATTTCCTGGGCTGTTTCTGTGCAAGACTGGAAAAGGGGTTATCTATAGAAATAACCTTCCGAGTGCTATTGGGGCATTGTCAGCTTAGCCCTCAACATTGCGTACAAACACACGGGTTTAGCATTTCTGAAGAATACCTTTGCTTATTTACTAAAACGAAGGGAATTTCTTTCTATTTATGTTTCCTATGTGTACATCAACAGATGTATAAGGTACCTAAAGGCTTTTCTAAGGCTGGCCTTTGGCTGATAACGCTTCTGAAATGCGTGGGCATGGTCCCAATGATTTCTTTGTGCTTGCAGTTTATCTCCTGTTCTGTTGCCTCATTTTTTAGACTCTACTTAAATACTTCAAATGTCATCTCTACAGCTATATGATGCTTGAGTTGTTACTATTATGGGGGGCAGAACCCCATGTTTCTTCATTTGATGGTAAAGTAAAAAAAATGTAGAACAGCTCTTTGGCCTCTAGAACATTCATCAAGAGTCTCTTCATGTTTACTAAACTCAAACTCTTCTTCCTCCTTCACGCCCAACAAAATCCAGAAAATGGGAGGTTAAATTTAATCTTCCCAGGCACCGACAGGATTCAGAATTCTCCTCACGAAGCTACTAGGGTAAAAACATGAACTTACCACTGTCTTCTGAATCATACAATTTTTAGGCTGTTTTGCAACTGGTGAGATCACCAAGAGCGATCCAAAGAAAAATTTGTTGTGCAGAGTGCCTGGCCAGCAGCTCACCAGCATTTATAACGGTGGGACTCCAGTTTAAGCACCAGAACTGACTGTGGTCGTAGCAGCATGTTACAGAACAGCTGATTTGCTTCCACTAGAACTGGAAAGCAAAATGAAACATAGGCGTATTGGTACTGCGTGTTTCTGTTGTCCTAAGGAGGCCTGCATTTCCACAGGTCACTTAATGGTTTTCAAGGCTGAAATTTTTGGCATATCCAATTCGTAAGTCCTCAAATGTTGCTTCATTGTCATGACAGGTTGAGTAAGTGCCCTCTCTCCCACTGCACAGACTGATTTAGGATTTCTTAAGCTTGGTTGTCTGAAATTATGACAACCTAAAATTGTTTATCACTGTAAGGATCAAATAGGAAGGGAAACCTCATCTTTATCTTTTGAGAGTAGCCTTTAGCATTCTATGAAATGACAACAGCAATAACAGAAATAACAAACAGACAATGTTTTCACCTATTTAACAATTCCAAAAAACAATCAAAGCAGCCATTAAACAGGGCAAGGCGTGAGTGTAGCTGGGGCTAAGGGGCAGTAGCACAGCCTTTCCTCCATCAGGATCACAAACTTGTGAGGCATTTACTCTTTGTGATAGGAAGAGCACGTGTCCTCCAGGTAACTGCCACACCTACACGTGGCCATGAAACAGGCTGTAAAACTTTAGAGTGCTGTCTTTAGGTTGTGTTCCCTCTGTTACTGGCCTCCTCACGTACAATTCTTTTAAATCAGTGCTGGTCTTTGACTGTCATGCAAATTTTTTTTAGCCTTGAATCTGATCTTTAGACTTTTGGTCAGTCCTCCTGCAGACTTGCAAGGAGTTTTGAGATGCAGAGTCTCATAGCGATATCTATTTTATCTATTGATGCAATCCCATTCCTGAAATATGTGTATAGGAAGAGGTGTACATAGATGCAGGTGCTCTGCATCCACTCCATTTTAGGATGGTGCCGTCTGTTTCTGACATCTGTCACTCTACAAATTGCTTGTTATCAGTCCTCTGAAAGTAATTTTCTCATTTTCCTTATGAAAATGTCCAAAATTGGACAGTTAAAGGGCAAATAAATTGCATTCCCCATCTAAATCCTCATGGACTGTGTTAATTGTGAGTAGTTACTTGTCATGTCTCCTAGTTCAAACACAAGTAGATAAAAAAGACCTGGGAGTTTTGAAGTGGATCAAAGGGGTTCGGTGATTATTTCAGCATGCACGAGGTCTCCTCCCTGGTCCCACCATCAGCAAAAAGGACATTCAGGATCAGGGCCAGCATCATTAATACATACCCTGTTTTGTGCAGAGCAACAGAAGGGAGACACGAATGGCAGAGTAAGCTTAGTAAGCTGCTTTTCAGACCCAAACGAACTGAGAAGTTCAGATTCATCCCTGAGGAGAATAGCACAACTTCATTTGCAAGGACAGCTTATAACACTGACGAGGACAACACAGAGATGTGTGCTTCAAGTGTTCCAGTGAACAGGAAAGCTAGAAAGATATAAGGCAAAGCAACCTGATGGGTTTCTGTTTTCATTAAAACTGGACTGATTTCAAGAGCTTCCCTTTACACTTCTCCCTATGCCTTTTGTTGTAACATCACCACGCTGCCTCAACAGCCCAAGATTTTTACACTAGGAAGACAGATATTTGTGGCCGTTGCTCCTATGAATCTCTTATTTTGTGATAATACCTACTGCCTACTGCCCAGCTAAGAGCCCCTTTACCTGAATGGAAGAATCTGTAAGAAAATAGCATTCCTGAACAAAAAGGCGTAGGCTTTAACTGACACGAAAATGGATAGAGGGCAATGGCTGTGCTGGTTGAACTCTCTTAATGACAGAAAGTCCTCTCTCTCTCATCCGGTGTTGTAGTATTTAGGACTTGCAACATCGTAAAGTTAGTTTTGACATGTTGGGAAACCTGGTATTCCTCCTTACAAATGCCAGTCATGGGCACAAATTGTGTCAAAGGCTGTTTTGCACTCGTGGCTCTCTGCGGTTGCAGCACGAGATACTTGGGGTCATGAGGGAGCATCTCTGGAGCTAGTTCCCTGTAAGCTTAGCCTGGAGCCAGGACACAGTCCAGCAAATTGGAAGACATGCTCCCAGTGGCTCCATGCAAGTCAGGGATCTAAAAAAGTAGGAATATGCTCCTGGTGTATTGTTCTGGAAAAGCTATGCTGCTTCCCTGCCTGATGTAGTAAAATTGCCCTAAGGGTCTGCTTGCACACCCAGGCCACAGTCTGAAAAATCTAAAATATCTAAAGCACATCTAACAAAATTACCTCTGGAACAATACTCGGCTTCGTAAATTGGTTCTAACTCATACCATTAGATGCATCTCTGTGGAAAGATTCTTCTGGGTTTTGGGAAAGGGGTAGGTAGCATCCACAGTGGAAGACTGTCCCCTGTTACCTTCATTGCTGACAACTAGTTGGAGACATTGTTCCTGTGTTGTTTTGCAGGAGCTGCGTGCTACAAGACTGTAAGACCACAAGATACACTTTTTTTTTTTTTTCTTCCTTTTCTTTTTTCCCAGATTCTTCCGTACCCAACCCTTGCTGCCAGCACAGCAGTGTTTGTTTTTCATCTATCCAGACCAATGTCCTCCATTCCTAGTAACGCATGGGAACCAGGTGTCTGGCTGTTTTCTGCCTCTTTCTTACTGACTCGAGCTCCTCGGCTAAAAGCTTGATACTAGTGGGAGGAGCTCAAGAAGTGAACCAGGAATTCCTGGCCAGTATTCAGGAATGAGCTAGAAAGCAACAACTGAGGGGACACAAGGGTAGCAACAAGAATCCTTAAATCAAAGGTGTTGCCCCAGCCTGATGTTTGCAGAGAGTTCTCAGGAAGCTAAGAAGATAAAGACAAAACAGATGGTCCAAGCAGTGGCTTGAGCAACCTGGCACTACCAGAACACTGCCCTTTCTTGCTTCATCCTCCCGAGTATCTCCAGAGAAAGGAGTAGCTGACCCAGGCAGGATAGGAACTTAAATTAGGATAAAAGCCTCACTTCCCCGAAGTGGCTTGTCATGAGCGAGCTTTAGTTCCTGAGCCATTTACGTGAATATGACACCGTGTTTGAGCTGATATCCTGAACACAAGCTACACCAGTGGTTCCACATCTTTATACAGGATCAGACTTGCTTCAAGCCAACCTGGAGCACGTCAGAGGAGCCAGAGCCGGTCGGGGCCCATTTCTGCGGGCAAACCGTACAGCGCTGCTGCTGTGACCGATGGTGCAGAGAGAGCAGCCATGCAGGGTCAGCGGTGTAACAGTCAGCACCGTGTGGCACCTGGGGGCATTTCTGTACAGATCTGTTTTGTGCTGCAACTTTAGAAGTGTTACAAAGGGCAGAGCAAGGGGGACTGGCAAGGTAGACTGCAGTATTGCTGAGAAAAAGAAGTCGCGAATCCCAATAGCAAGCAACCCATGCTGTGTTTGCATTCAGGGAAGGACAACTCCAGTCCCACATTGTCCTATTTGGAGGCAAAAGGAAATCTACAAAGGCCATCTGGGACCTCTGTCAAGTCACCAGACTTGACAGAGAAAGAAATCATGTGTAGAGTGTAGACATCATCCTACTGTTTCCCACATCCACAACAGGATAAGCTGAATCTCAGTCCGGACGTGCCCATTTCTCTCACTGTTATCCAAGGGGGTCCACCATCACGCATCAAGATGCAGACCTCTGTTGTTGATGTCTAACATAGGTGAGAGGGAACCTTCCTCTAACAACCTCAGTTCTCAGTAAGACGTTCTTAGGAGAGCTCTCCCCGGCTCATAGCAGACCTTCAGGCTCAGAGCCTGCAGTGAGATGACTGTTACAAAGGTTTGAGCTTTGGCCCCTACAGAAACATATTGCGCTGTGCTCTTGCTTTTTTTGAAAGTCATTACAGATCTGTGTGAATGCTACAGACCTATTTTTCTTTTATAGGGCTGAGTCCCAAGGGCCTTAGAAACACAGGAAGGTCATATCCATACATATAAAGGGACCCTGATGGTCTTTTCTTCTCTCCTTTGTAGGACATCCCAAGCAAAGGCCAACCACCCCAAAGAGGGGATTCTCCCCCAAACCGGGAGAGAGTCGAGATGCTGAAAAGCCGTTCATTCAGAGACTGAAGGAAGAGTGTGATGAGCAGTCCCAGCAATTAAGCGATATTCAAGGTGACCTTAAAAGGGCCAGCTGTGGCTTTGATGTCTTTGCTATAACAACACAGCACTTTTTCAGGCAGGTAGGTGCGATGAGTATTTTCTACCATTGGAAAGATACTTTGCCTTTACACCAGCCACTTGCCCAGATTTATTCCACAGTTGTTGAGACTTTGCTCTTGGGAGAAAAGCATGTAATTTCTTTGCAACAGTTATTATGATGAGGGAATCGTAATTTGATGCCATGTATTTGAAAATCAAGGTTCAGGAACTTGGAAGAGGAAGAATTGTGACTGAAGTATTTCTCATGGAGGGGTTTCAGGATGTTTTTAGGAGTAAAGCAGATGCACAAACTTAGAAGTACAAGTCCCTGACTGCTACAGCTGGAATGGAAAGTATAGCTGAGATCTTGATACCTGTGACCAAATGCAAAAACAATCCATGCATTTAGTCAACCAAAGGCGTTGGATGAAGGAAGAGATTTGCTTTCTCACAGTGCTTGCCTACTCCTGCTGTTCACCACAGATCAGTCAGTGTCCCTGTTACAGAGGTGCCAGCTCCTGAAGAGGTTAGAATAACATTATCTCAGCATTTAGATTACATTCAGCAGGTATAGAGAACATTAAAGGAAATGTTGCCACTAATTAGAGAAGCTTATTTATTCACTAAACCTGAGACAAAATGAGCAAATTTTAAGACAACCCTGAAGGACTTGTAGGTAGTGCTTGTTTCAAAAGCCATTTACTGATCTGGGAAATCTAGCTGGGCTCTGAGGTCCAGACCTGGTTCACCTGATGCCCACGTATTTTGTACCGTCCCGGGTTAACCTGGTGTTCCAAGTACTTTGTAAAACAGGCAGACAGTCACCAGCAGTGGGACCCAAGGTCTGGAGAATATCCCTGGTTGCCTGTTTGGCTACTTCTGGAATAGGCAAGAGTAAACTTTCAGTGTTAACTAGGACGAAAGAAACCAACAAAACCCGAAGCACAGATTCAAACAGTCTTTACAACTTCTGAAATACTTGGTTCAGTTATTTTTTTTTATATTAGCGGGAAAGGTTACCTTTGAACAAATAACCACAGTTCACACTTTTCCCTAAGCAGGAGCTGATCTTGCTAGGGGGAGCTTCAGTGAACTTAAAAAAAGGGAAATTTTTAATATGTACTGAATATTTTAAATACCTTCTCAAGGGGTTTTCCCCATCCATTTTTCTATAGTCTTGACACTTTTGGGCTTGATGGGCATTTGTAAAGGGCTTTTTTTTTTTCCTTTTGGGTTTTTTTTTTCATTCGAGCTGACTGTGGAGTGTCCTTGATTAAAGCAGAGGGAAACAAAAAAGGGAAGGGCAGTGTATGCTGAGCTTTGTCTGTGTGTTGTCCACTGGGGAGAGATTTTTCATCTCACGCCTCATTCACAACTTGCTGAAGGAATTCTGGAAGCTTGGGCATACCTCCTGTGTCTCCTCTGGATACGTTTTCAGTGAGAACGGCTGCTGCAGCTGAGCTTTCAGATGACTCTCATCCAGTTGGCGCATGTTAGATCTGTCCTGAGAATGCCTACTGAACTGAACACCTCAGGGGACTTTATTTAACAGAGTCCTCTCCAAGTCCTGCCGGGCGTAGCTGTGCCTCGTGTTTCCAGCTCCCCTGCACCATCAGGCCGGCTGGGGGTTTGCAGTGATACCCGGGGCTCTTGCAGGTGAAAAAGAATATACTTCTGGAATTTAAGCACCTTCAGGCTTGGGCAGGATTAGGTGTAGATTTTTTCCAGATCCACCGCTGGGCTCGTTTACCTGTGTTCAGCCTGAGCGTCAGTTTCTTCTGGGCTTGTCTGGTCGCCCTGGAGATATATATGTGCACATCATCATTCAGTGCAGTGCCAGACACCTGTATCTTGCCGCTCGCTGCTGGGAGCCATGTAACACGGACCCCTCCCAGGCAAAGAGACCCCCGGCTTCCCCGGGTGGTGAGCTGCACAGTCAGCGTGAGCCCAACAGTTACCCGTTAGTCACTTAGGTGTGGTACCTACATTAGGAGTATGGTTGCTTTAGGCTCCATCTTTAGGGAATGGAGGCAGGTGAGCACTTCCAGGAGACCGTTTTCAGCACCAAAGATCTGAATTTCTGCTTGAGGTACTTGCCTGTACTGTGGCCTCCAGGGATGCCTAAAGCTGCTGGGCTTTTAAATTCAATGTGAAGTTGAGAGCCTACATGTGATGGGATGATCTGGGAGCATTCAAGCAATCGTGTAACTGGGCAGTCTGTTCTCCTGCAACGTAGACACAGGCTTCCAGGTTTTGGAGTCATTCAAAAATACAATCTGTAGACATTTTCTGAGATGGCATTATTGTTTGAAAGCTTGAGCAAAATTGCATTGGCTGGCTTTGAGTTAGGGCAGCATGAAAAAAGAAACTTTCCCCATTATAAAAATAATACTTATGTTTGTTCCCGAGAAGCCTGCAGGCAGAATGTTGAGGTCTGAGTAGAACTGCAGTTTGGCAAGGGAATAATACTCATTCAGGAAAAAGGTGGGGCCTTATTCCAGAGAAGTTTGAGCTTGAGTTGTCCAACTGGCAGTTCTGCTCTGCTTAGCAGAGGACCCAACCCTACTTTGGTGCTAGGGAGCCTCTTTGGGCTGATAACCAGCCATAGCCTAATTTTACTGTGTGTGTCTCTCTCTCCGTACACCACATCAAAACAATGCCCAAAACATAGGCTTTTATCTGAACTGGAGTTGAATTCTGTTGGAAAATGTGCTCCAGGCAGTGAGGACTGGGCTGAGTCTTAAAAGCAACCCAAGGGCCAGTGTTTTGCACACAGGTGGGAGCCTCCCTGTGCCCGTGGCTCTCTTGTCTTGCTCACACCGTTTCTGTTCTCTCTCCAAAGCTGGGGAAAGCACCAATGCAAGTGGTCCAACAGACGTGTTTAGCTGAAGAAAGAGTGTGTCAATACGTAGTAAACAGTGTTGGCCCACACCCAGGGTTTCTTTGAGTGCTTTCTAATTGTAAGCACCTGCTGTAGCAACCTTAAGGCGGCATGACCATTTTCTTTGGGTTTCGTTGGATTTGTTCAATTGCTGTTCCAGACCACTGCTGAACATCATCCTGAAATCATCTCTTTTTCACAGTTGTAATAGGCAAGGGTCATTAAATAGGCATCAAGGAGTTCACAGCATGTAGTGGTACTTAGCACAGACCCATTGAATGCAGCTAAACCAATTTTCTGCCTTGGTGAAGAGCCTAGGCAGTCAAAGCAAGCGATGGCTGAGGCAGCGGACAAAAAAAAAATTGAAGCAGTGGTTCTGACTTACACGTTTAGCTAATTATGAAAAGTAATGATTGCAGTGCATGTGGACAGCATGGCTTTTAATTATTATTTAATTAGCAGATGGATTAGTGAAGACCCTCAGATATGCACACATGACTCCTATTGACTTTGGGAACCACTTTAAACTTCTCCTGAAGAGGAGCAGATGGAGTTTGCCCCTAACGTCGGATGTTCATCATGTCGATACAACCCTTGTGCTGTGAGGCACCAAACTGCACCAAGGCCCTGGACACTGGACTGATGCCTTTCTGCCAGTCCCGCATGCCCAAGCAGCTGGACTGTTGGAGCCCCGCTCATAAGTTCTGCCCCTGAAATTGTTCTGATATTGAGGTAATATCGCAACTCTAATGCTGTTTTGGTTGGAAGACTGACACGTTTGATGATTTGAAGTCAATCTGTGTATATAGGATTAATAATTATAGGGTTACTAATAATAATTGTTATACTCATTTTATGCTGGAAATGTGAGAACATTTCTGTATTAGGTATATTATGAATGTTGACATGTGGTTATTGTCTTGAACATCCGAGGGGTGAGTGTAAACCTCTATATGTTTTAAAGCGCATATAGTGTAAAGAATTAGTGAGTATATGGTGGGAGTTGCTGCTTAAAGACAAAATTTGTCTCTGAGCAGTTATCTGTGCTGTTTTGGCATCGATTTGGCGAGCCAGCCAGGAGAACTCTCCACCAGTGCTGGAATCCAGGGGCCTGGGGACCCTCAGGGCCCCCGACTGCATCTTCTGTCGGCAAGACTCCCCTGCCTCTCGGCTTCTCACACAGGTGGACAAGGACTTCTGCACAACATAAAAGGTATTTATATTTATTCTTTGTTTTGAATATTTGATTGTCTTAAGATTTGTTTTTACCCCATAAGACAAAAGACGGGGCGCCGTCTTGCAGGGTTGAGAAGAAGGGACGCCTTCTGAGAAGGGTAATAGCCCTATTTGATTATCTTAAGATTTGGGAAGCTAAAAACTCTCTTTAGGTTGTCTTAAGATTTGAGGAATTCCTAGACTATAACAACTGAAATAGCGCTCTGTGTCTTGTTTGTTCTATGTATTGTCTTGTTACATGTTCAAAATTGGAGTTATGAAATGTATGTTGAAAAAAAAATAATATTCTGGTAATTCTAGGCAAATAGCTGAAAACTTAACACTCTGCTTAAGGCCAGAAAAAAATGAGAATCTGTTTTTTGGCAATTGTTCATTGAAATGCGTACTTTGTGTGATAACGTGAACTGTCAGCGTTCCTAGAGTTGTATGTAAGTGCACGGTACCGTGTAACATACTGCCTGTGTGACTGAGGGCTGCCCAGAGAGTGTGACATGTGTGAGAGACGCGGTGTCACTGCAAAGCGAGTGGGGAGTCCCGATCTGTGTGTCCGTGTTCCCCATGAGGGGCCGGCCAGAGACGGACGGAGCGATTGAAAAATCAATTTATGAAGTGTTGGAATGCATAATTAGAAATTAGAGCAGGAGACTGTGGACAAAACATTAGAACTAACATCTCTGGAAAAAGCACGAACTAGCCTCTGCCCTTAGTGTCGTAGGTGCTGTCTGTACACTCGAGCAAAAGGTTGCAAGTGTCTAAGATATATTACCTCCTCCCAAAAAAACCCCAATAATAATAATAATAAGAAAAATAATGAGACCAAGAAATAAGGCTAAATAGAGGTCTGGAACTGTGGTGTGTGTTCTGAGATAAGTATGGTACCTCCAGGAATAACTAACACATTGTAGAAAAATGCCAGACTTATTAGGATGATGGGGGGCAGGCCGAGCCAAGAAATAAATACCAAAACACCCCTGGGATGTATTTTGAAGCATTGTAAACAATTTGGCAGAATTCCCAGTGGAAATTTGAACAAAAAGACATATTTAAAATATTGTCAGAATTGGTGGCCTTTGTATACATTAGGTGATGGTGAAAGATGGCCACTCGAAGGAAGTCTTATATTACAACACAATTTTACACCTTATGCTGTTTCTTCATAGAGAACAAAAGTGGAATTAACACCACCTGATCTTTGATTATGGCTCTAGAAAAGGATAAGGGAAAAACTGAGACCTAAACTAGAAAGATGTTCTTGTTGAATTTTTTTTTTTTGGGGGGGGGTGGGTGGGAAGAGAGAGAAGAGCTCAGGTTGTGGTTCCTTCTGTGGAGCAACCAGAATGAAGCACGTTGTAAGATAAAAACTTGCACTAACCTATGTAAGACCTAAAGCGGGGTGTGGAGAGTCAAAGACCCTGTGAAAGTGTTAAAGTATTGGGGTGAGTTTGTACAAACCCCCATACCCCCTCGAAGGTGCACGCTGGACGCCTGGCAGGGTGTTTGCTGTTTGCCTGCGAAGGCTGATGTGTAAGAACACAGACTTAGAGCAACAAGGAGCAGATTTGCATTCAGGGTAAGAAAGAGTTAAAACAGAAGTGCTGCTGCAGAGGCAGGCTTGTGTAACCTGCAGAGCAGGAACAGCATCTCCTGCCCCTAATCCTTCTGATGGTGAGGAGGAGGGGGTTGCTGTTGCTGACGATTGAGCAGAAGGACCTGACAATGTCACCCCAATTGCTGCAGCATTTGCAGTACAACGGGACCGGTAACGGCCCCTCTAGGGCAGGCAGTGGGTCTGAGGAGAGTAAAGGTGAATCTCTGATGGGGAAATTTAGATGTTTGAAAGCTGGTTGTGAAAGACTTATCAGGATGATCTAATAGGACTAGATAAAGGTTCGAGTTGATTGTTATTAGGTAATTGTGATGTAGAAAAGTTGATAGAAGGAACAGGGAACGTGTACAGAAGGTAAGAGAAGAGCTGGGTCGGGTCGTGCTGAACTGGCAGAGGAGACGAGGCAGAGACAGGAGGAATGTCAGGCAGAAGTGAAAAGTGAATCCCTCTCCTATGGGATCGGATCACTGTGCATATTGTAGGGAAAGTGGACACTGGAAGCGAGATTGCCCTGAGCTAAAGAACCAGCAAGGGGTTCTGGTGAACTAGGGACTAGGAAAAATGAGGTGGAATTTTTAGTGAATACAAAACCAACTTACTTGGTGTTAAACTTCAGTGAACAGAATTTGTTACAGTTGTGGGAGCTGCTGGCCACCAGGAAAACATCCTGAAACCTTTAAAGTACAAACTAAGAAAACAAACAAGAATGCCAAAATCTTTGTTGGGATGAGATTTATTAGAACATCTAGATGTTTAAAGAAGGAGAAATGAAACCAAAATTTTAAAATAATCAATTAATTGAAATCTTGAGCTTATCTTTAATTCAACAGAAAAGTGGAAAAGAGGATCTCCCTGAAGTAAAAGAAATCTTTAACCAGGTATATCCGGGAGTAAATTCCAGGTAAGGCAAAAAATGCTTTACCTGTTACAGTAAAAATGATAAGCAGGAGGCCTGCCTAGTTCAGGTAAAACAATATCCCTTGGTCAGCAGGGCTGTGGGGGATATTGGCATAAAAACTGAAATAAAACGCACTGTGTAGTGTTCTACAACCAATGTAAATCTGTGTGTTTTACCACGACACAGACTTGTTATGGGATGCGCAAATGAAACTGCATTGACAACGAAATGCTGAATGATGAATGATGCACCACTTATCTATAGGATGATGTACTTATGTTTATCTAAAAGTTGGGAAACATGCAAGGACCCTTATTGCTAACATGAGGGATGTACTAATTGCGAAGTCCTTGGGTTTGTCATCTTTAAAAAGGCTATCTGGTCCTAAGTTCCTGTTGTTTATGAAAGGTGGCAAAGACAAGGACTTAAATCATGGTCACTAGTTTAGTGAGATGTGTAAATGAGTTCCTGGCATTGTAATGAATATGTGAACGATTTCCTGGAAAGTTAATGAATAGGTCTGAGTTGCTTGTATAAAGAGGGGACTGAAGAATCCCCTCGGTGTGCATGACTTTGGTGGAGGGATCCCCCATGCACCCAGCGCTGGTGAATAAAGATAACCTCCTCCGCTCACTCGAATATTGGTGACCGACTCTTTAAATCACTCTGGGTAACTGAATGTTACCGGCGGAGGCTACACAGGGTCTACAGGAAGATCATTTCATCCAGTCTCTCCACCGTCGTGCCAGGGTGCGTCCCTCATTTTCCACTGGCACAGCACCTCTTGGTGCTCAGCGCTGCGCTGCTGTGGCTGCAGAGCCAGATACTCACTGCACTGTGCACTTCGGGTCTGCCAGCAAAACCCACGGCTCACCTGGCCCAGGATCTAAGGAATGTTTGTTATTTCCCTGTGCCTCAGTGCCTAGCTGTTAGACAGGGATGCCAGGGAACTGCCCTCACATTAAGAGGCCACAGAGGAAAAAAATTGTTATTTCTGATGCACTCTGATGTCAGGGGTGAGATGAGAAAACAACAGCCTGCGAGGAAGATCAGCACTGCTGTCAGTGCAGAGGATAGCATGGGTGATAAATAAGGCCTTGGGCTACAGAGTGCATTAAAAAGATCAGCAAATCCAGAAATGAGTACTGACATGCCTGTTCAGCGGGCACAGTGGGAGTGCTGTGCTCTACCTCGTGCTGTAGCTGTGTGATGGATCTGCCCCACGGAGGGGGCATCCACCCACCTGGGTACCGCACCGCTTCACTGTGCTGCTGCTGGGCTGCGGATGCAATTGCACACCCATCGAAGGGGCATGGGGGTGTGAACTGGCTGGAGTGGAGGTGATGATGGGGATACTGGGTATTGTGAGAAAACAGGGGAATTCCCCACTGAGGGCTCCTGAGGCGGGCACTGTGTGAGGTGGGAGTAGGACCAGGCAGTGCAGTATCCCACTCTCCGTACATTTTAGCTGTGTGCTCCTGGGTAGCCCAGGTCCTGTGGCAGGATTTTGCTCTGTGATGTGGACTCTGTAAGAAACTATGGAATAGGATATTGTTTATTAAGATTTATGTTAAGCATAATGTAAAGACTAGGCGCCAGATATCCAGGATGCCTCTTGTGAAAAATAAGATAACCGCCAGACGTCCAGGATGCTGCTTGTAAAAGAGAAGATAACCGCCAGACAGAAACAAGACAGACGACCCCATATAAAGATATACGAGTAAGGGGTTAACACCTCCACTACATCCAGGATGCTGCTTGTAAAAGAGAAGATAACCGCCAGACAGAAACAAGACAGACGACCCCATATAAAGATATACGAGTAAGGGGTTAACACCTCCACTACTTCATAAACACGAAAGTAAAAAGTATAAAAAAGGACTGTTTAAACTGCTCAGGGCGGCAGTTGGCGGAGCGCAGACTCCCCTGCCGTCCAGCGCTGTCTTTGCTCATATTCTACTTGCTATAATTAATAAAATTTTAATTGGATTATGATCCGTTGTGGTCTCAATTTATAACAATTTCTGGTGCCGTGACTCGGATAAGGAACAGTGGGCTTTGGTCCTCCGGGGAGGCGCCCCGCGACATTTCGCGGCCCCGCGACCAACAGCTTACTCCAACCTTACCGACGAACCTAAATTCTAGAATAATGAGCAAAGGAGAAACCGGTAAAATCCCATAAAAATTCTGTGCACGGGAGTCCGGACGAAGACGCAGGACGCATAAGTATATTGCGAAGTTGTTCGCGCGTTTGCCGTTCGGGCGGGATTGGGTTTCCTGGAATATAACGAGTGAGAGGTTCGATATACTGAACCAAGCGAGTGCGGACTCTTAAGTACTGCGTCTCCCATCTCCCGCGAGGGACTGGGCCAGGAACAAGGGGAGCGAGTGAGTGTATGTTTGTGGATATTCCAGAAGATGGGGGTGAAGGGCAGCAAGCCTTCGACTCCCATGGGAAGGGTACCCACTGTACCTAAGAATACCCCTCTGGCATATATCTTGGACAATTGGAGATATTTCCCTGGAACCCTAGGGAAAGATAAGCAGAAAGTGATAGAATATTGTACTAAGATATGGGGAGGGAAGAAGATTTCTAAAAATGTCTTTTGGCCAGTCTATGGGTCAGAAGAAGATTGAGTAAGACAGCAATTAAACCTCTGGGTTAATAATAAAAAAAAACCCCTTAACCCGGAGGAGAGTCAATATGCGGAGGTGTGGCTAAAAAACCGGGAGCTAGACTTTACCCGCTGAATGAAATAAAAAAACTAAACAAAAGAAAAAGAAGGAAGAGTTAGACGAAACCCTTCTAACCCCCCCTCCTTACATTTCTCCTCCTGCTCCTGCAGAGGTCCCCAGAGCGCCCACTCCCCCACCAGAGTCGGAACAAGGGTCTCCCCCTCTTCCTAGACGCGTAACTAGAAGTCAGAAAGGGGCAGCTCAAATATACCCCCTAAGAGAAAAGCCCATGGGGGGACCTCAACCTGTGATCGGATATATTTCTGTGCCTCTAAATTCGGCTGACCTACGAGATTTTAAAAGGACCGAGATGGGAAACTTAATTGAGGACCCACTCGGAGTGGCAGAAAGATTAGATCAATTTCTGGGACCAAACCTTTATACTTGGGATAAGATGCAATCTATCCTTTGTCAATTATTTACTACCGAGGAAACCCAGGGACCCCAAGCAGATATTAAATGGCCACTCCAAAGACCTAATTGGGATAATCAGGATCCGGTGCATAGAACTCATATGCAGGACCTGAGAACTATAGTAATTCAGGGGATTAGAGAAGCAGTACCCCGTGGCCAGAATATCAATAAAGCATGTAATAAAAAAAAAAAAAAAAAAAAAAAAAAAGATGAGAGCCCCACTGGGTGGCTGGAACGACTGAGGAAAGCCCTTCAGCTGTACTCTGGGGTAAATCCAGACAACCCTTTAGGGCAAGCGCTCCTCAAAACTCAGTTTGTGGCAAAATCATGGGAAAAACTTTAGCGGAACACTTCAGCAGGAGAGGACAGATAAGGGTAAAAGAAATAATTAAGCAGGAAAAGCAGATGGCCAGCAAGGGCATAAATTACCTCAGACTGATAAGAACACTGCAAATGAGCAAAAGGTGAAAAGTACACCATGAGGAAGACCTACAGCCTTCCTCCCATAGACCACTGCCCACATTCTAAAGACCCCGGCCCACAATTTTTGGAAGAATCTGCGCAAGCGTGAAAGACTGATAAGCTAATTAGCATACGAAGCGAGGGTAGGCGGGTTCAGGTAACGAATATGTATAGGAGTTAATGGAATATTCATTGTTTCAAGCTTATTTGCTGCAGTGTTGCTTATTTTGGTTACCGGATTTATGGAATGTGGAATTTGACTTTGATAATTGTTACTGTGATTTTGGCTATATTTTTGCTAATAATAGTGAGCTCTTGGTGTTGCTGTAGAAAGATACCTGTGTGTTGCGTTTTGTAAGTAGTAATTCTGTAAGTGATAAGTGTGTTCTGTGAGTGTAAGCTGGGAAAAATGGGAGGAAAGCAGAGTGGTGGGATTTTAAAGAAAAATCCGCTAGAGTGTGTTTTGAGTCATTGGAAGGATATTGGAGGATCCGCTGGTGGAAATGTGAATAGGAAAACATTGATAAAATATTGTAATCAATGGTGGCCGCTTTATAAGCTGGAATGTGGAGAAAAGTGGCCTTTTAATTAATAATTACAAGGTTATTAATAATTGTTATACTCATTTATGCTGGAAATGTGAGAACATTTCTGTATTCAGTATATTACAAATGTTGGTATGTGGTTATTGTCTTGAACGTCCGAGGGGTGAATGTGAGCCTCTGTATGTTTTAAAGGGTATATGGTGTAAAGAATTATTATATGTATGGTGGCGACAAGAAATTGAATGCCCTGACTGTAAGGTTTGGACGCCTTGGGATAAGAGAGAGAGCTGTAAGTGAAATTAGAGTCTCTGTGGCTGGGATAGCGATTGAGATAATAGTAAGAAAGGTCACTGGAAGGAAATGGGGGGGGCAGCTGGGGGAAGCGTGAATAAGAGAACTTTGGCTAAGTACTGCAATCAGTGGTGGCCCCTGTCTAAGTTAGGGGACAGAGAAAATGGCCCTTAAACGGCACACTGAATTATAATGTTTTGTTAAAATTAATGTTATTTTTAAGGCGAGAGGAAAAATGGGATGAAGTAATGTATGCTGGTATGTTTTTCACTCTGAGGAATCACCCAGAGTGGCAAAAGAGTGTGGTATTAACCTAGCTCCACAAGATCCCTTAATATTAGCAATGGAAAAGGATCAGAGGGGAGGTTGTGGTTCCTTCTATGGAGCAACCAGAATGAAACACGTTGTAAGATAAAAAACTTGTGCTAATGTATGTAAGATCTGAAGCCGGGGGGGTGGAGAGTCAAAAAAAAACCCTGTGAAAGTGTTAAAGTATTGGGGTGAGTTTGTACAAACCCCGTACCCCCTCGAAGGTGCGGCTGAGTCACGCTGGACGCATGGCAGGGTGTTTGCTGTTTGCCTGCGAAGGCTGATATGTAATAACACAGACTTAAAGCAACAAGTAGCAGATTTGCATTCAGGGTAAGAAAGAGTTAAAACAGAAGTGCTGCTGCAGAGGCAGGCTTGTGTAACCTGCAGAGCAGGAACAGCATCTCCTGCCCCTAATCCTCCTGATGGTGGGGAGGAGGGGGTTGCTGTTGCTGACGATTGAGCAGAAGGACCTGACAATGTCACCCCGATTGCTGCAGCATTTGCAGCACAACAGGACCGGTAACGGCCCCTCTAGGGCAGGCAGCGGGTCTGAGGAGAGTAAAGGTGAATCTCTGATGGGGAAATTTAGATGTTTGAAAGTTGGTTGTGAATAGGACTGGATAAAGGTTCGAGTTGATTTTTACTAAGGTAATCGTGATGTAGAAAAGTTGGTGAATATAAAACCAACTTATTTGGTGTTAAACTTCAGTGAAAAGAATTTGTTACAGTTGTGGGAGCTGCTGGCCGCCAGGAAAATAACCTGAAACCTTTAAAGTACAAACTAAGAAAACAAATAAGAATGCCAAAATCTCCAAAATCTTTGTTAGGAAGAGATTTATTAGAACATCTAGACGTTTAAAGAAGGGGAAATGAAACCAAAAGTTAAAAATGATCAATTAACTAAAATGTTGAGCTTATCTTTAATTCAACAGAAAAGTGGAAGAGAGGACCTCCCTGAAGTAAAAGAAATCTTTAACCAGGTATATCTGGAAGTAAATTCCAGGTAAGGGAAAAAATGCTTTACCTGTTACAGTAGAAATGATAAACAGGAGGCCTGCCTAGTTCAGGTAAAACAATATCCCTTGGTCAGCAAGGCTGTGGGGAATATTGCATAAAAACTAAAATAAAATACACTCTGTAGTAGTTCTACTAATGTAAATCTGTGTTTTACCATGACTGTGACTTGTTATGGGATGTGCAGATGAAACTCTGCATTGACAACAAAGTACAAGGAATAAGGTTGGTCAAGTGCCTCCTACCACAATCAAGGGCAAGACTGGGTTGGCCTCTGTGTTTGCCACCAAGAAAGATCTTGAGCTCTGCTGCTGGCTGCAACCCAGTAGGCGTTGAGCGGTGGGGACATATGCCATGCCAGACCTTGATGTGAGGAATGGCCCCCTCTGTTATAAGAGGGTCTTCCAGGAAGGAAGAACATAAGATGGCCCATTAAGGCACTGATTTGGAAACTGAAAACCGCCTGGCCGACCATGAAGCCATACAAGTAGTAGAGGAGGTAGGAAAAAAGGAATTATCCTTAATACCAGATGGTAAAATCCAAACTGTAAGTACAGATCAGGAGCCAAATTATTCTAAAGAAAACTTAAAGGTCATTCAGGACATGAATGATAAAATAAATAAGTGGACTTATTTGAGGGATGGTCGTATAGTGGTACCATCCAATTTAATATGGACCACAGCCGTAATAGAACATAATAAGATGCATTGGAGAGCTGATAATTTATATAAAAGTCTAAATCAGAAATTGATAGGGCAGAACTTGTATACTGTAATAAAACAGGTGACTCAGCGATGTGAAATGTGTTTGAAAATTAGCCAGGGCAACAGTGGCAAGTTGATTTTTCCAGACTCCCAAGAATTGAGGGGGTACCAATATTTATTAAATGAATGGACACCCCAACGTATCATACAGTATTATAAACCTGCAACTTGGAATCCTAATGAACTTATTAACGGCGCTCGAGAACCTATCTACAATCTGAATCATATCATTCGTCTACAGGCTGTCTTGGAAATTATTATTAATCAAACAGCTAAAGCTTTTGATGTTAAATGCAATTTATCAACACAGGATGGTTCTGGACTACCTGCTAGCCAAAGAAAGAGGTGTTTGTGGTAAAGTAAATGTTTCCAGTTGTTGTTTGAAAATTGATGACAATGGTGAGGTAGTTAAACAAATCACATCAGAGACAGGGAAGTTAGCCCATGTTCCCGTCTGAACTTGGAAAGAGGAATATTGACTTGTTTTCCTAGCTTCTCGGGAGCCCCTGGGTAAAACGAATCCTATTTTATTTGTTATGTGGATTAGCCACCTTATTGTTTTTGCCATGTGTTGTTCCATGTTTATAAGATTAATTCAACACGTTATAACTAACATGCAATTTGCTATTATGGTTTCACCCGATGGCGTTAAACAAATGCGAGTAGTATGACAAAATGTACACACAAAATAACATTTTAATAGCCAACAAGAATTTGGAAACAATTAACTCTTAACAATTCAGATAATAATGTAAGCTGAGTAAAAAAAAAAATAGAATAGCAATAAAAACAAGCGCCAGGAACGCAAAGACGACGATATGGAAACGCCTTTTATACTTTTTCACCTCCGCCATAAGTTCTTGACGTGAGACAACAGAAAAACGCACCCTCTGCCTAAACAGCAACAGGAAAAAAAAAAAAAAAAAAATATATATATATATATAAAATTTTTATCTTCTTTCTAATGAACCATATAGGTTAAACGTTTTGAGAACACTCACCTTACAGAATGTTCAGAGGGCGAAATGTCCACTCTAGACCTTTCTTCTCTGGCAGGTGACGTGGTGGTCTGGTAGTAAAAAAAAAAACAAACCTTACATTGAAAACTGGGACCTGTCATTTGGCCATAGTGCCATGAATGTTACCATTAACAGACTTACCGGAGTGGTAAGCTCGGGAAAGGGGTTTGGGACTTCATCTGGGCGCGCAGTAGCCATTGTTTGTCACGCGAATGGTCCGTGTATACCTTTGAACATGCGCATGCGCGATTTTAAAGCCCCACAGAATGTGCTGGAAAAATCTGGAAAGACCGCGCATGCGAAATCCCTATAGTCTAGCCATGATAGTGACGCATTAAAAAAAAAAAAAAAAAAAAAAAAAAAAAAGGAGAACGCGTTAAGAAAAAGTGTTATTTTTAAGTTTTGGTTTTGTATGTTGTAATTGTGACGTATTACCTTGTGAGTGTTATGATAAATGTTGGGATTGTGGAAAAAGGTTTATTTGAAGTGCCGAGAATGAAAGTAGTGTCTAATAAACAATAATAGGATAAAAAAAAAAAAAAAAAGGGGGGGATTGTAAGAAACTATGGAATAGGATATTGTTTATTAAGATTTATGTTAAGCATAATGTAAAGACTAGGCGCCAGATATCCAGGATGCCTCTTGTGAAAAATAAGATAACCGCCAGACGTCCAGGATGCTGCTTGTAAAAGAGAAGATAACCGCCAGACAGAAACAAGACAGACGACCCCATATAAAGATATACGAGTAAGGGGTTAACACCTCCACTACATCCAGGATGCTGCTTGTAAAAGAGAAGATAACCGCCAGACAGAAACAAGACAGACGACCCCATATAAAGATATACGAGTAAGGGGTTAACACCTCCACTACTTCATAAACACGAAAGTAAAAAGTATAAAAAAGGACTGTTTAAACTGCTCAGGGCGGCAGTTGGCGGAGCGCAGACTCCCCTGCCGTCCAGCGCTGTCTTTGCTCATATTCTACTTGCTATAATTAATAAAATTTTAATTGGATTATGATCCGTTGTGGTCTCAATTTATAACAACTCACTTGCACAAGCTACTTCCTCACTGCAAACGGGGCGATTAGGGCCCCTCTGCCTCTGAGATGCACCCCTTCCCCCAGGCCTGGCTGGGTACCCCTGCTCCAGGCTGGTGCCTCCTGGCCCTACGGCTGAGGTGGGAAGCAGGATCAGGAAAGCAATACACGGAGGAGGCAGAGACTTGCCGGGCCGACCCTGTCTGTGATGCGGTGGATGTCTCTGTCCCGCAGGGCAATGGGTGGGAGTGAGCCACCCCCCCCCCCCCCGCCCCCGCCCCCATCCCCCCCGGGCAGCAGGCAGTGAGCACAGGAGCAAAGGCATCTGGAGGGGCAGGAGAGGAGCAGCAGCAAACTGCTCTCCCTGCCTGAAATCCTGAGGCTGCAGAGCAGGCACAGGGGCTCTGCAGGAGAGTTTTACTGCAGGTCGATGTTTGAGTGCATTCAGGTGAGAGAGTGGCTGGGGAAATGGTAGGTGAAGAACTAATTGCTTAGTAAAAAGGCTGCTTATTCTGTCTGACGTGCGGAATTAAACTCCGTAACCCAGGGTAAGTTATAAAGCGGGTGTGTTTATTGCGGTGCCGGGTGCAAGGGGGGTCGCTCCTCCTGACTTGCACACGTAGTTTATTCACATATTTACACAGTGAAGTTGGTTAGTTCTGCCCAAAGTCTACACCTACGAGCTAATTATTGGTTAGTTGCATTCTCGCTTCAATTTAAAGGTAGAGTTCATTTTAAATTTACTCCCTGTGCTCCCCGAGCGGGGGGATTCACTGTCTTCGGGGGGCCCATTTGAGTAGGAGGTCGGGATCTCCCCCTACCACAGTGATTTTACCCTGGTGTCCTTGAGTCTTACCCCTTCAGCAGCCCGTTTTCTTCCAGCAGCTCGCAGGCCCCCGCCAGAGGCTCTGTATTCACACGCCGGTGGGGCTCGGCTCCCCCTGCCCTGGCTGCCCCCCGAGGCGCTGAGCGGGCCGAGCCCCAGCCCTTCTCTGCAGGCAGGGAGGCTCCTGCCCGCCTGCCGACGGCTGCCGGCCCCGGGGCGGCTCCTGCCTGCAGCCCGGCTTTCGGGGGGCACCGCGCTGTCTCGCATCAAGTCCCCCCCTTTTCTTTTCCCTTAGCAAATTCTTTTGCTTAAACAATACCATTCTTAGTATGGATTCTGGTAAAATATTTCCCATCTTCTAGCCTTTGTCTTAGCCCTTGTTTCTTCCATTCTTCATAACTGCTATCGTTATTTTTTTTTCACATGCACAAAAGCATCATAATGTAATACAAATCAATAATTCTAATACAATAATTATGATAACTACAACAAAGGGCTGCTTCAGCCACGTAAAATGAGGTAGGCAAGAAGTAAACTTTTCCCAGAGGTCAGAAAATCCAAGGGAAGTGTCATCTAGGGATACTTGATGTAGTATTTTGGGGGTTATCCAATTTTGTTGCAAATCCGTTTCAATACGTTTTTCTTGGTTAACATAGACACAGCAAGTTTGATTAATAACCATACACAATCCTCTTTCTTTTGCTAAAAGTCTCTTCAGACCCATTCAGTTTTGAAGTACTACATTTCTTAATGAAGAAATTTTGTTGGACTCCCTGTACAGCGCCTATGGTGAGTTTTTCCATTTGTTCTATTGTGGCAGAAAGATTTATTATTGCTTTTTCTAACTCACCCCTAATGAAGGAAGATGCCATCTCGCAAAACTATGGAATACTGAGGGGCTTTTGGGTCATCAGGGGGTTATTAGTTCCTCATTTAACCAATTTCCATGGGGATCTCAAAACACCCGGTGGAGGACGCGAATGATTAAATATCCTGCCTTGGGGAACTGGTATCCTACCCCAGACTCACCTTGCCGTCAGTTAGGTAGTCTTTTCCTGGCCCTGCCATCTCCACATAACCACCATAATCCTTGATGTAAGCAACTATAGGTCTGATTAGCGAGCATATCTAGATGCACTTTCCCACATTTCGGGGTAATACTATATTTTCCTTTTGTATTAGTTGGTGTTAGAATTGGCGGGCCACATACACTCCAATTCAGAGCAGTATAGTTTAAATTGAGCCATCCTGTCAGTGGAGCATTCATTCCCATCATTCCCTCTAATTATCGTAGAATTTCCTGATTTCTGTACTTTGTATCAGGGTCCTGCTGTACTATCTGGAGATTTGTAACAACCAAACCCTTTATGATTAAATGGCCAGCTCCAATTTGCCTGTGATACCATTACACCATATAATGGAAATTCTGTACTACCTCTGGAAAATGCTGAACATACCCAGCAATCTGCCAGATTCAAAGCATTCGTTACATTATGGGTTAATTGTACAAACAGATTCTGGTCCCAAGAATGAGTTCCTACTGTACAGAACATTGTTAATATACAAACAATCAACGGTCTTTTCGTTGGATCCGAAGCCACAGAGGTCTGGTAGGTGTTGATTTCCATTGTGACTTAGGGGCTGCCTTCGCTCTGGTGTGGTGGATCCAGGATGCTTGTTCCTTAACTCTGACTGCGGTATGGGATGTAAGCAGTATTTGGAAAGGGCCTTCCCACTTCTGTTCCAGAGGTGAACCTGAAAGAGGTCTGACACATACATAATCTCGTGGCTCCGTGTTATGCACAGGTCCATCAAGACCTGGAGCTCCAGTTCCTAAAACTACATCTCGAAGCTGTTTCTGCATGCTTCTTCCATAATCAGTAAGTACTTCATTCTCAACTCGGGCTGACGCTCTGCTCCTATACAATATCTCAAAAGAGCTTAGCCCTTCTTTAGCTCTGGGCTTGGTTCTAATTCTCAGGTGCATCAGAGGCAATGACTGAGGCCAAGATAAACCAGCCTCCTGTCCAGGTTTTACAATTTGCGGCTTAATTAGTGGTCAAGTGGAAAATGAACCACCTTGCTTGTGGATTATATGGGGTGTGTAACTGCCAGTCTATTCCTAAAAATTTAATAACTTGCAGAATGACTTTTTCAATGAAGTGTGGCCCCCAATCTGATGAGATTACTGCTGGAACCCCAAATCTCTGTACTCTTTCTTGTAATAGTACTTTGGTTACTTCTTTAGCTTTGTTGGTTTGGCAAGGGCGTGCTTCGGGCCACCCTGAAAAGGCATCCTCAATACCTCCTGCATGACCAGCAGGTATTAGGACACCCCTTTTCGGGTCGGTGAGCCTGGATTGAGATGACGGTGCCACCTTGTCCCGCGGCCCCACAGGGATTTCAGGAGTTCACCTGGCTCCCGGCTCCCCCTTCAGCTCAGCTGCCCCCTGCCCCGCACCCGCCCCGCACCCGCCCCAGCCCCTCCGCGCCCCGCTGGGGTCTCCTTCACGTGCCCACATGCCGGGGGCGTCCGTGCCCTGGGGAGCCCGTCCCGGCGCGGGCACGGAGGGGAGCTTCGCAGAGCCCCCCGGAACGGCGAGCGCGGCTCGGGGAACGCCGGCCGAGGCGCCCGAGGCCCCCCGCCCCCAGCCCCGCAGCGGGCTCGCTCCCCGTGCCCCGAGTAACCCCCCGCCGCCCCCCCCGGCGCCGGGCGAGGGGCTGCGAGGGAGCCCGGGGGAGGGGTCGGGCCAGGGCCCCTTTCCCCGCGGGACCCCGGGGCGGGGGGACCCCGGGGCGGCTGGCGGCGGGGCCGGGGCGGGGAGCGGAGCGGCCGCTGAGCGCCGCCGGGCCGCGGCCGCGCCCGGGCAGGTGAGCGGGGGCCGGGGCGGCGAGCGGCGGGCGCGGGGGGAGAGCGCCGGGGGGGCGGCGGGGCCCGGGCCGGGGCGGGGAGCGGGGCCGGAGCCGCGCTGGGGGGCGCGGGGCTGCGCGGGGGGCCGGGGGCTGCGCTGCCGGGGGGCGGCCGCGCTGTGCCGGGAGCGCCGGGCGGTGCCGGCTGCCGGCACTCGGCTGCGGCCGCGCTGCCCGGGCCGTGCCGGGGGCTGGCGGCGCTGCGGGCCGGAGCGGCGGGGCCCGGGCTGCCGGCGCGGCGCGGGGGGCGCTTTGCTGCGGGGGGGCGAGCCCGGCGGGGGGGGCCGGGGGCGCAGGGGAGGCGAGCGGACCCTGCGGGGGGGGGGGGGGGTGTGTGTCTCGTGCCCGCCGGCCGCCTCGGGGGGCGGCACGGGGGGCTCCAGCCGCCCGCGAGCCGGGTGCGGGGGCCCCGGAGGGTCCGGGGGCTGAGGGGGGGGGGGGGCGGGGAAGCAGGAGGCCGCCCCCCGGGCGCCGGCGCCTCCCCAGCTCGCCAGACCCCCGAGCCTGCCGCGGCCCCGCTCGCCCCGCGCCGCTGCCCCCGCCTGCAGCATCGCCCCCGCAGCCGGGCCCCAGCCCCAGGTGCCCCCGGCGCTGCCGTGGCGGCGGCCAGCCGGCCCCCCGCTGCCGCTCGGGAAGGGCCTGCGGCGGGAGCGGCTCCGGGCGGGGCCGAGCGGCGCCGGTCACGGCCCCTCGCGCTTCTGTCCCTCTGCCGGGGGCCGCGCCGCCTCGGGCTGGCGGGGGTTGTCCCTGCCCGGCCTCGCCCCCCGCGGCGCGGGTGCGGGAGGGGAGCGGGGGCACGGCCCGGCTGCGGGCGGGAGCTGGGCCGGCCGGGGAGAGGCGAAGGAGAGGGAACCCGAGGGCGGGCGGGCAGCAGCTGCCTCCTGCTGCGGGCACGGAGGGCCTGGCCCTGCGGGGGGGGGGGGACCGGCCCCGCAGCAGCCGGGTGCCCGCGTGCACAGCGGGGTCCGTGTGTCACCCACCGCCTGGGGCGGCCCCCGGTGCGCGAGGGAGCGACGCGCCGTGTCCGGGAGCCGCGTCTTGCGAGGAAGAGCCGTGAGACACCCGGGGGTTACCGGGGCGGGGGAGCCGAGCGGCCGGCGTTCTGCGGGAGGGAGGCAGGGAGGAGAGAGGGGGACAGGCGCGTCTGAGCCGGCACATTTTCGCAGCGGTACCAAAGCGAGAGCTGTGGTGAGTCCTGGTCCGTGGGACCCTGTCTCCCCTCCTGTGTGCCCCAGGCGCCCCCTGCCCCTCCTCTGCCCCCCCTCCCTTCCCTGGGCCGCTGTGATTTTGTGTGTGTGTGTGTGGGGGGGGGGGGGGGTGACCCGGGCTGGACCGAAGCTGCTCTTACCGCTCCCCCTCCTCCGCTGGACAGGGGGGACAGAATATAACAAAAAGCTCACGAATGGGCACAAGGATGGGGAGGTCACTCCGCCATTACCTCCGTGGGCGAAACAGACTGAACCTGGGGAAATCAGCGCGATTGATTAGCAGTCAAGTCAGAGCAGGAGAATGTGCAGGAAAAGCAAATCTTCAGAACACCTTCCCTCCAGCCCCCATTTCTACGGGGCTTAACTTTACTGCCGATTTCCCTGTCTCCTCCCCGCAGGGGGATGGGGAACGGCAGCTGCGGTCAGTTGATCACACGTTGTTTCTTGTTCTTTCTCCTCCTTTTCCTCCTCCTCCCCAAACCTTGCCATACAAACCCATCGTGTTTTGATTCCCTGTAGCTCTCCATCCTATTCTTCTGTCCTGCTCCCTCTTCCCTTCTGTCTTTCTCTCTCATTCTGCTGCTCCCTTCTCTTTCACTCTCTCTGCTTGTGTCCCACTCCCTCTCCTTCTCCCCTTTTCTTCATCATCCGCCTCTGTCCTGCAGCCCAGGGCTGGTTTTCCCTTTACATCTCTGTCCTCATCTGTATCCGTCTCTTTTTAGGTTTTCTTCTTCTCTTCCCCCCCCCCCCCCCCCCCCCCCCCCCGCCTTTCCCTAATGTTTCTGGTCTGTTCCCTGACGTTCTTTTCCTCCTTGCACCTGTACGTGCCACTCGGGGTCCAGGGAGTTGTCTGGAGGCGGGGAGCACCTTCAGGAAAGTCTGTGTCCAAAGAGGCACTTACTACTGTGGAATTCCTGACTCCCCCCAGGCATGGGAATCTCCCAAGCCAACACCACAACTGACCTTTTCTTGGTGTTTTTTAAAGGTGATGCCATGAAAGGATGGGGTAAGAAAACCTGATGCCCTGAGCGTGTCATTTCCAGAGAAACATGTTGCTTATGTGCCTTCATCTGGGACAGGTGAGTACATTGTGTTGACTTGTTTCAGCACAGCTGTGCTTTTATTAAGAGGAATGACCTTCTTTTTCTTGTTAAGAGTTAGGGGTTGCTTTTTCTGAGAATTCTGCCCGTCTGTTCAACAATTGCTGATGTGTTGCGTGCTTTTCCCTCGAGGAAAAGGACCCTGTCTCAGTCTTATTTATTCACCATTGCTCGCTCTGTTGTAGAAAAAATTTCTCACCATAAGGCTCCAGCACTTCCAAATGGCAGCTTGGTGGTCTGCATAATGTATCTGTAGTCCCGTCTCAAGGAATGCGTTAATGGTGTTACGAATTATAAATTCGTAAAAAAATTAAAAAGTAAAAAATTAAAAGCTTCCTGCTGTAGGAAGACAGTGTGTTGGGTTTGAAACCTTTGGGTAGGACGGAAGGAGGTTGCCACCCTGGGTCAGTGGTGAGTGCTGGCATGTGTCGTCTGATCTAGAGCTGATGTCTGTCACCACTTTAGCTCTAGAATTACTCTGAGACGCAGGGAACTCCAGTTCCCTTCAGCTGCAGCCTTGGAGGTTTTCCAAGCAGTGGGATGAAATTCCTGTCACAAGCTGTAACCCAGCTTAAGGAGAAGGGGGCACAGTTTGAGTTTCTTCCATATAGGCATCAGGGAGGTACAGTTCTGAGCTTGATACTGCTACTAGGAGATGCTTTCAAGTGAACTGAGTGTGGCTCTGGTGACCCAAAGCTGGACAGGGTTGGCAAATGGTGATGTACAGTTTTGGTGGTAAACTTGACCAGCCTGTCTTAACGAGCAGGCATGTTCTTTGTTTGCAAGCACCGTTTAGTCCCACCTAGGCATCCCGAAAGTTTGAAGGGCTGTGGTCACATCATCCCTTGGTCACATGCAATGAACAGTTGCCTGTGCAGAGTTGTTAAGTTTTTAATAGCTATACATTTGTGTTCATGTTAAAATACTGTTTGAAGGATAAAGGGGACACATCCTCTACTTGTGGTGTTCAGGAGATCCATGTGGAAGAGCACCTGAACCATCCATGTAATGGCTTCATGCGTGTTCATACGAGCCAGCCCTGAGCGAAACGCACGAGAAGGGAGCAGAGAAGCTGGCATGTGAAAGAAGCTGGCTGAAACGTTGGCATGTGGCTGAACTTTGTTGATTCAATAGCTGGTGTAAGAAACTATGGACTAGGGTATTGTTTATTTAAATTTATGTTAAGTCCATATGTAAATGTAAAGATTAGACAACAAAAGATAAGATAACCGCCAGGTGTCCAGGATGCCGCTTGTGAAAAGATACGATCACCGCCAGGTGTCCAGGATGCCTCTTGTGAAAAGATACGATCACTGCCAGGTGTGCAGGATGCCACTTGTGAAAAGATAAGATCACCACCAGGTGTCCAGGATGCCACTTGTGAAAAGATAAGATCACCACCAGGTGTGCAGGATGCCACCAGGTGTCCAGGAACCGACAGAAACAGGGCAATGAGACAAAGGAGGAAGACCAGCAGGAGGCAGAAAACGACCCCCCCTAACAACAAAAGCATGACTCCACTACCTCATGAACATGGAAGTAAAGATGTATAAAAAGGGACTGTTTGAACTGCTCAGTACGGCAGTTGGTGGAGCGCAGACTCCCCTGTCGTCCAGCGCTGTCTTTGCTCATATTCTACTTGCTATAATTAATAAAATTTTAATTGGATTATGATCCATTGTGGTCTCAATTTATAACAATTTCTGGTGCCGTGACTCGGATAAGGAACAGTGGGCTTTGGTCCTCCGGGGAGGCGCCCCGCGACATTTCGCGGCCCTGCGACCAACAGCTTACTCCAACCTTACCGACGAACCTAAACTCTAGAATAATGAGCAAAGGAGAAACCGGTAAAATCCCATAAAAATTCTGTGCACAGGAGTCCGGATGAAGACGCAGGACGTGTAAGTATATTGCGAAGTTGTTCGCAAGGTTTGCCGTTCGGGCGGGATTGGGTTTCCTGGAATATAACGAGTGAGAGGTTCGATATACTGAACCAAGCGAGTGCGGACTCTTAAGTACTGCGTTTCCCATCTCCCGCGAGGGACTGGGCCAGGAACAAGGGGAGCGAGTGAGTGTATGTTTGTGGATATTCCAGAAGATGGGGGCGAAGGGCAGCAAGCCTTCGAATCCCATGGGAAGGGTACCCACTGTACCTAAGAATACCCCTCTGGCATATATCTTGGACAATTGGAGATATTTCCCTGGAACCCTAGAGAAAGATAAGCAGAAAGTGATAGAATATTGTACTAAGATATGGGGAGGGAAGAAGATTTCTAAAAATGTCTTTTGGCCAGTCTATGGGTCAGAAGAAGATTGGGTAAGACAGCAATTAAACCTCTGGGTTAATAATAAAAAAAAAACCCTTAACCCGGAAGAGAGTCAATATGCGGAGGTGTGGCTAAAAAAACCGGGAGCTAGACTTTACCCGCTGAATGAAATAAAAAACTAAACAAAAGAAAAAGAAGGAAGAGTTAGACGAAACCCTTCTAACCCCCCCTCCTTACATTCCTCCTCCTGCTCCTGCAGAGGTCCCCAGAGCGCCCACTCCCCCACCAGAGTCGGAACGAGGGTCTCCCCCTCTTCCTAGACGCGTAACTAGAAGTCAAAAAGGGGCAGCTCAAATATACCCCCTAAGACAAATGCCCATGGGGGGACCTCAACCTGTGATCGGATATATTTCTGTGCCTCTAAATTCGGCTGACCTACGAGATTTTAAAAGGACCGAGATGGGAAACTTAATTGAGGACCCACTCGGAGTGGCAGAAAGATTAGATCAATTTCTGGGACCAAACCTTTATACTTGGGATAAGATGCAATCTATCCTTTGTCAATTATTTACTACCGAGGAAACCCAGGGACCCCAAGCAGATATTAAATGGCCACTCCAAAGACCTAATTGGGATAATCAGGATCCGGTGCATAGAACTCATATGCAGGACCTGAGAACTATAGTAATTCAGGGGATTAGAGAAGCAGTACCCCGTGGCCAGAATATCAATAAAGCATTTAATGAAAATGAAAAAAAAAAAAAATAAAAAATGAGAGCCCCACTGAGTGGCTGGAACGACTGAGGAAAGCCCTTCAGCTGTACTCTGGGGTAAATCCAGATAACCCTTTAGGGCAAGCGCTCCTCAAAACTCAGTTTGTGGTAAAATAATGGGAAAAACTTTAGCGGAACACTTCAGCAGGAGAGGACAGATAAGGGTAAAAGAAATAATTAAGCAAGAAAAGCAGATGGCCAGCAAGGGCATAAATTACCTCAGACTGATAAGAACACTGCAAATGAGCAAAAGGTGAAAAGTACACCATGAGGAAGACCTACAGCCTTCCTCCCATAGACCACGGCCCACATTCTAAAGACCCCGGCCCACAATTTTTGGAAGAATCTGCACAAGCTTGAAAGACTGATAAGCTAATTAGCATACGAAGAGAGGGTAGGCGGGTTCAGGTAATGAATATGTATAGGCGTTAATGGAATATTCATTGTTTCAAGCTTATTTGCTGCAGTGTTGCTTATTTTGGTTACCGGATTTATGGAATGTGGAATTTGACTTTGATAATTGTTACTGTGATTTTGGCTATATTTTTGATAATAATAGTGAGCTCTTGGTGTTGCTGTAGAAAGATACCTGTGTGTTGCATTTTGTAAGTAGTAATTCTGTAAGTGATAAGTGTGTTCTGTGAGTGTAAGCTGGTAAAAATGGGAGGAAAGCAGAGTGGTGGGATTTTAAAGAAAAATCCGCTAGGGTGTGTTTTGAGTCATTGGAAGGATATTGGAGGATCCGCTGGTGGAAATGTGAATAGGAAAACATTGATAAAATATTGTAATCAATGGTGGCCGCTTTATAAGCTGGAATGTGGAGAAAAGTGGCCTTTTAATTAATAATTACAAGGTTATTAATAATTGTTATACTCATTTATTCTGGAAATGTGAGAACATTTCTGTATTCAGTATATTACAAATGTTGGTATGTAGTTATTGTCTTGAACATCCGAGGGGTGAATGTGAGCCTCTGTATGTTTTAAAGTGTATATGGTGTAAAGAATTATTATATGTATGGTGGCGACAAGAAATTGAATGCCCTGACTGTAAGGTTTGGACGCCTTGGGATAAGAGAGAGAGCTGTAAGTGAATTTAGAGTCTCTGTGGCTGGGATAGCGATTGAGATAATAGTAAGAAAGGTCAAACTTTGGCTAAGTACTGCAATCAGTGGTGGCCCCTGTCTAAGTTAGGGGACAGAGAAAATGGCCCTTAAACGGCACACTGAATTATAATGTTTTGTTAAAATTAATGTTATTTTTAAGGCGAGAGGAAAAATGGGATGAAGTAATGTATGCTGGTATGTTTTTCACTCTGAGGAATCACCCAGAGTGGCAAAAGAGTGTGGTATTAACCTAGCTCCACAAGATCCCTTAATATTAGCAATGCAAAAGGATCAGAGGGGAGGTTGTGGTTCCTTCTATGGAGCAACCAGAATGAAACACGTTGTAAGATAAAAAAACTTGTGCTAATGTATGTAAGATCTGAAGCCGGGGGGGGGGGGGGGGGGGGGGGGGGGGGGGGGGGGGGGGGGGGGGGGGGGGGGGGGGGGGGGGGGGGGG
>NW_024427443.1:0-34341 GCF_017639655.2 Falco naumanni
CTTGAAGGGAATGATTTGTCTAAGACCTCCAGTGAAACTTATCTAATTGAGGGAGGTCTGTGGGAACTCATGAAGAACGGACTGCAAGAGAAAGAACATAACGCAATACAACTAGTGGAGGTTTAGGCCACAAGGGCACTGCGACCTTGAGGCCTGTGGTTATACAAAATAGGATGTAGGTCCGGTTATAACCGAAACTGTCAGCAAGCATAAGATTGAGGCATACAATGGAAAGTACCGAAGCAGAACTTGTAACCCTAGGAAACGAAGTAAGCAGAGTGAAAAGGAACAGCGAATAAGAAACTTAGCTTTTGCAATATGTAATCACTTTTGCAATATGTAACCAATGAGCTTTGTGCACGATAATCTTAGACTATGTATGCAGCCTTATAAAAGAAGCATGTTAAGAACAATAAAGCAGATCTGATCTGATTCCACCTGACCGGGTCTCCGTCTCTCAATCGCGGCAAATTGGTGACCCCGACGTGATACGTTTAAGGATCCGACGTGACGGGTCGACGAACCGCTTAGCTGAAGCGGCTTGCTGCGACTCCCACAGAACTTTGAATGATCTGCTGAAAGGAAGCAGGAGGCGGCCTGAAATCCCTCCGGAGTAGAGAGGTGAGCTGTGGGAAACATGGGGAATCAAGCGTCGGCCCCTGAGAGAGACGTATATGAGCTTATGAAAGCTCTTCTTAAAAAACATGGGAAGAGCATTCCTGGGCAAGATCTTAAGACAATTCTTAAGTGGGTTCAAGTTAAATTACCTGCTGTAACCGCATCCACTATTTTTACACGAGACCTTTGGGATAATGTGGGAGTGAAGTTATGGGATGCGGCGACTACGGGGAATGCTGAAGCACAGCGTATGCTCCCGTGGTGGAGAAGCATTTTTGAGGTTTTAAAAGCCCAGGAAAACATTCATAAGAAAGACTCAGACAAAGAAGAAGACCCCCCCCCGGTGTCCCCACCGTTACCGGAGGGAGCAAAGCCCTCGGCACCACTGACAGTATGCGCCGCGGAGTATCCACCTGAAGACGACCCCTTTGACCCGGGACCCATAGACCCTGAACAGGAGCCAGATTTATACCCCCCCGACCCACATGATGTGTGGGCCAGCATTAGACGTCAAGCCTTACAGGAGGGGGAACTGGAGATTGCCAAAACGATAGTGGCTCCTGTACTCTATCCGCGAGGCGGAGGGCGAGTCGGAGGGGGCCAATGGGAAGCTTTATCTTTTTCGGTAGTTAAGGAACTGCGTCGTACTGTTACTGAACATGGACTTTCTTCACCGTACTTTGCAAGTTTGTTATCTTCTGTCTTTGATACATATGTTATGACTCCACATGATTTAAAATCTTTGGCGCAGCTGCTCCTAACACCGACTCAGTATACTTTGTGGGAGGCCCATTGGAGGGGGGGACTCCAGGCGCTCCTTCTAACTTATGTGGGTCATAACAACAATGCAATTGCTGTATTGACTTTGGAACACCTTACAGGCACGGGTCGTCATTCTAACCCGGCAGATCAAGCCCGAATCCCACGAGAAGCTCTTGAAGCGATTCGTGAGGAGGCAAAAAAGGCCTTTTTTAAGGTTCCTGACTCTCAAAAACCGCAGAAGGCTTTTACCACTATCACACAAGAACCTCGAGAACCCTATATGCAATTTATCGATAGATTAAAACAGGCTTTGGAACGCCAAATAGATAATACGGAAGCACGGGAAATTTTGTTGTTAAAATTGGCTGTTGAAAATGCTAATGCAGATTGCAGAAAGCTTTTAAAATCTCTCCCGAATCAAAACCCTACTTTAGTTGAAATGATCGAGGCATGTAACAGAATCGGTACTGTAGATTATAAATTTGAGGCCATGGCTGCTGCTTTTGCAGCCATGCGTAGCCAGTTGGGGAATTGCTATAGCTGCGGTAAACCTGGTCATCTAATGAAAAATTGTCTGGCTACTAAGGCTGGCGCTAAGCCCAGAGTCCCAGGAATTTGTCCTAGATGTAAAAAGGGTCGTCATTATGCTAATCAATGTCGGTCCAAGTATGATTTGCAGGGACAACCAATCCAGGGAAACCGATCTCGGAGCGCGGGACAGCGACGCGCGCAGACACAAATAACGCCGTCACCCTTCAACAATTCCCAAAGAGGAGCAGCAGCAGCGCCTCAAGTCTTCGCCCAGCAACAACCGGCAGCGCAGGATTGGACCTGGCAACCGCCCACACAGTAACGTTACTTGACTCCTCGGTTCACTTATTGTCAACAGATGTTTCAGGACCCTTACCCCCAAAAACACAAGCCTTATTGATAGGGAGGTCTTCTACAACATTATCTGGTCTTTTTGTATTACCAGGTGTTATTGACTCTGATAGTACCGAAAACATTAAAATCATGGCATGGACCCCGTTTCCTCCCTGCACGGTGCCGGAAGGTAGCCGTATAGCACAACTGATCCTTATGCCCACAAGCAAAGATTGTTTAAATTTGGACCAGCTCCAACAAAGGCAGGGTGGGTTTGGTTCAACTGGGGACCCACAAATTTTATGGGTACAGTCTCTTTCTCAAAAACGGCCTATGTGCCAATGTACCCTTATTCGAGGGGAACAAAAAGTAGTTTTGAATGGGATTATTGACACCGGAGCCGATGTTACAGTAATATCTCATGCTAAATGGCCACCGCTGTGGCCGCTAACCAATACTCCACAGGCATTAGCTGGGATTGGCGGAACTGGCAAAAGCCACCAGAGCCTGGAGCTGATCCAAATTCAGGGCCCAGAAGGGCGTATTGCTTCTGTTAAACCTTTTGTGTTACCTGTTCCCATGGTTTTATGGGGACGAGACGTGCTATCACAGTGGGGGAATGACAATTCGTACCCATTTTTAGGTGGGGCCATTGAAATGCGCGACACCCTTAAATTAACCTGGAAAATTGATGCTCCCATTTGGGTGGATCAATGGCCCCTACCTTTAGAAAAGCTTCGCGCCCTTCAGGACCTGGTCACAGAACAACTCGAAAAGGGACACATTGTGCCTTCTACCAGCCCTTGGAATTCTCCTGTTTTTGTTATCCGAAAACAGACTGGCAAGTGGCGCTTGCTCCATGACCTTAGAAAAATCAATGACGCCATGGAAACTATGGGGGGCCTTGCAACCTGGACTCCCGTCTCCTACAATGATTCCCAGAGATTGGCATTTAACTGTTATTGATCTCAAAGATTGCTTTTTTAATATCCCCTTGCATCCAGATGATGCTCCTAAATTTGCTTTTTCAGTTCCTAGCGTCAATATGCAAGCTCCATTGCAGAGATATCAGTGGGTTGTGTTGCCACAAGGAATGAAAAATAGCCCGACAATATGTCAATGGTATGTAGCTAAGGTACTTAGCCCTGTCCGAATCACAATGCCTGATGTCCTATTGTATCATTATATGGATGATATCCTAGTGGCTGCACAACATCACATGGTCATGGAGAAAGCTGTAGCCCTTGTCACGGCGGCCGTTAACTCGGCAGGCCTCTGTATTGCGCCAGAAAAAATTCAAAAAACACCCCCGTGGAAATATCTGGGCTGGCGCATAAGAGCCCAAACCATAGTTCCTCAACCTTTGCAGATACAGACTGATGTAAGAAATTTACACGATGCACAAAAGTTGTTAGGAACAATTAATTGGGTTCGGCCTTTGCTAGGGATTTCTAATGCAGATTTGAGCCCTTTGTTTGAGTTGCTCAAGGGAGACACAGATTTACGTTCTCAACGCCGTCTTAACCCTGAGGCTGTTACCTCGTTACAGAAAGTTGCTACAGCCATTGCTTCTAGACAAGCACACCGATGTGATCCCAATCTCGCTTTTTCTTTAATCGTTTTGAACCCAGCTCGACAACCCTATGCGTTAATATTTCAATGGGATCCACAAAAATCGGATCCGTTGTTGATTATCGAGTGGGTCTTTTTATCTAACCAGTCTACAAAAACTATTGTAACACAACACGAGATGTTTGCTCACCTGATAATTAAGGCCAGGCAACGGTTGTTGATGCTATCAGGAACTGACTTTGCTTATATTTGTTTACCTGTGACAACCATATATCTGCAATGGCTTTATCAACAATCAGACATTTTTATGTTAGCATTAGCAGGTTATATGGGCCAGATTACATCCCACCCACCTTCACATAAGCTGCTTAATGCTAATTTTTGTATAACTTCTAAACCAAAACGAAGTGATCAACCATTGCAAGCCCTTACTGTATTTACAGATGGATCTGGAAAATCACACAAATCAGTTATAGTATGGTGGGACGACCAACGTGAGCGTTGGGATTCAGACGTTAAAACAGTCCCCTGGCTCCCCTCAGATAGTGGAACTGGCTGCGATAGTTCGAGTCTTTCGAAAATGGTCAACGCCAGTTAATGTTATCACTGATTCAGCTTATGTTGCAGGAATAGTTGAGCGAGCTGAAGCATCTGTGTTGCGTGACATTCCGCACTTTGACTTATTTGCTTTATTACAAGAACTCGTTTTTCTTCTGGACTCTCTCCCTTACCCCTATTTCGTTATGCATGTCAGATCGCACACTTCTCTACCTGGCTTCATTGCAGAAGGTAATCGCCGAGCTGATCTTTTGACATTACCGGTACAAGTGTTACCAGATCGTGTAGCTCAAGCTAGACTCAGCCATTCTTTTTTCCACCAAAATGCTGGAGGCCTTAAAAGACAGTTTGGCCTTACCTCCCAGCAAGCATCTAACATTATTGCTACGTGCCCTGACTGCCAAAGATATTCTTTTCCGTCTGTTGCAGGCGGAGTCAACCCTCGAGGACTACAAAGTTTACAGTTGTGGCAAACCGATGTTACCCACTATTCAGAGTTTGGCAATTTGAAATATATCCACTCTTCTATTGACACCTTTTCAGGTGCCTTATTTGCTTCTTGTCATACAGGAGAAAAAGCACGTGATGTCCGTAAGCATCTTATGCGTGCTTTTGCTACATTGGGTATCCCGGTACAAATCAAAACAGACAATGGTCCTGCTTATGTCTCTAAAGCAATGAAAACATTTTTTGAATCTTGGGGTGTAACTCACACTACTGGCATCCCTCATTCTCCTACAGGCCAATCTTTAATTGAACGCTCCCATCAATCATTAAAACGTTTACTACAACAACAAAAAGGGGGAATAGGAGTTGTTACTCCTGAAGAACGATTACAGAAAGCCTTATATGTTTTTAACTTTTTGAATTGTTCTTTATTAGACAGCAATCCTCCAATAATCCGACATTTTAACACAAATACTTCACTCGAGATGCGAATTAAAGCTCCTGTACTGGTCCGTGATCCAGAAACGGGTAAGATAATGGGGCCTTATCCCCTTGTCACGTGGGGCAGAGGCTATGCTTGTGTTTCCACAGAGAGAGGCCCCCGATGGATCCCAGCAAAGAACGTGCGACCATTCCGTGAACCCTTACCACAAGTTTCGTCTGAAGATTCTGAACAGCGTTTAGGAGAACCTCTCGCAAAAGGAACAGAGCCTGAGGACTCAAATATTTTAAATGAATAGTCGCTATACGCGTGAGTGCCACGAAGTACTCTCTGGGAAAGTTCTTTGCAACTTGTGCGGACACTGTGACCCTTGGGTGTTATGTGTATGTTATATTTGTAGCAAGGAGTGGTGGTGTCGCTTAACTCATTCTGGGCGTTGGTGTAATCTTTGCCTAAAGAAAGAATTTGATACAGTGAGACTGTTATTTATAACAGGGCATGAACCCTTAGAAAATAGTCGCTTTTTTGATTATCGCGCTGACTGGCAAAGAGTGATTATTGAGAGGGCTAAAATCATACAAATTTGTGGTTTAGAATGTAGTAAAACTAATTTAGTACCTGCTATTTGGCTAGTCTCGAGAGAAGACTGGGAACGTACAAAGCAAAAGTGTGAAAAGCGGTTCGCCTGGAAAAGGAAAACCAAGCGATAGAACTGATCCTATAAAAGGAAAAAATGAAAATGATTAAGAGTAGCTCTAGCATGATGTGCCTCTTGGCAGGTATCATTACCTCCATCCTCGTTAGCAGTACAAAAGCTTGGGAAACCCTCAAGCACATAGAGGAGAGAAAAAATCTGTGGGTCACTTGGGCGGAAAAAATCAATCAGAGTAGCCTTTGTCTCTCAATGGCTACTCCTTCTGATCCTTTTAGAACGTGTTTATTAGGAATCCCTGTTAACATGAGCCTGATAAACAACTCTACTATAACTCTTGACCCTTCTGTTGTCACTTGTGGTTTCCGTCACCAGCCACCTTTTAGGACACCTCTGTGTTGTGACAAAAATAATATTACCTTTAACGCTTCTTCCCCCTTTATGTCATGCAATAGCTCTCTGTGTACCACAACTAGAGAAATACAGGAGTTTAACCTCTTAGGCTCTGCCCCCTCAGATCTATGTTTTTGGTTTAATTCTCATATTAGTCAAGATGATCCCATTGATGTCACGTCATATAAGCCATACAACGTGACAGCATATTGTCAAAAGAATGTTAGCCTTACAGCAGTCACGTCCAACGCAGGGCGGCTACCAGAGGGCATGTTTTTAATTTGTGGTGATCGAGCTTGGCAAGGAATTCCTCGAAGTGCTAAGGGAGGGCCTTGTTATGTTGGCCGTTTAACGCTGTTTACACCAAGCATTACTAACATCTTTCAAGCCAATCGTACTTCAAGTTCTCACCGCAGTAAAAGAGCTCTGGTAGAACTAGGCAATGATTGTAAGGATAATGTGGAACTCTGGAATCCTCCTGAAGTTATTTTAGCTAGCATATTTGCCCCCGGGATAGCTACAGCACAAGCACTGACACAACTAAGGAAATTAGCATGTTGGACCGGAAAACAGGTTAATATAACGACAAATGTTTTGTCTGAATTGGCCAGTGACGTCCAAGGAATAAGACATGCCCTGTTACAAAATCGTGCCGCAATAGATTTTCTACTTTTAGCACAAGGGCACGGATGTGATGAGTTTGAAGGGATGTGCTGTATGAACCTTTCTGATCACTCCCAATCAATACACAAACAACTTTCTATTTTAAGGGATAATATGAAAAAACTTCGGGAAAGTAGTGATCCTTTTACAGATTGGTTATCTTCATTAGGTTTGTCTGGATGGTGGATTACAATTTTGGAAAAAATAGCTGTTGTAATAATAATAGTGTTATTGTTAGTTTTGTTTTTGCCGTGTGTTATGCAATGCTTACAGAAGCTGATAGCCAACTCTGTAAAACGTGTTCTTATGGTGCAACAAGAAGGGGGAAATGAAGGGAATGATTTGTCTAAGACCTCCAGTGAAACTTATCTAATTGAGGGAGGTCTGTGGGAACTCATGAAGAACGGACTGCAAGAGAAAGAACATAACGCAATACAACTAGTGGAGGTTTAGGCCACAAGGGCACTGCGACCTTGAGGCCTGTGGTTATACAAAATAGGATGTAGGTCCGGTTATAACCGAAACTGTCAGCAAGCATAAGATTGAGGCATACAATGGAAAGTACCGAAGCAGAACTTGTAACCCTAGGAAACGAAGTAAGCAGAGTGAAAAGGAACAGCGAATAAGAAACTTAGCTTTTGCAATATGTAATCACTTTTGCAATATGTAACCAATGAGCTTTGTGCACGATAATCTTAGACTATGTATGCAGCCTTATAAAAGAAGCATGTTAAGAACAATAAAGCAGATCTGATCTGATTCCACCTGACCGGGTCTCCGTCTCTCAATCGCGGCACCTTCTTTTCATATTCCCCTTGCTGCAGGGGGAGGTCTGTAGCACAAGTTTTGGTATCGCAAGACTGCACTTACAGTGAAAGTGGAAAAAAAATCCCCAATTGTTTTAATGCATCAGTGTGCCAAGTGCAGTTCTGGTCACGTGTCCACATGCTTATGGGAAAGTGCTCCCGTGATAATAAATGATCTCACTGGGAGAGAAGTGAATGTGTGAATGTGAGATAGATACACATCAATGCTGTGTGCAGGTTTAGACAGACAGTGGCTTTTTAAGAAACCCCTCTGTTTCTGTGTGGGGGCTGGAAGTGCACACCCCAGTTCTGCATAGGAAGGAGGATTTAGTACTGGCCTGATTTTAAAGCTTTTGTTATTTCTCTTTTGAGCAGGTCTAATGATTCAAGATTTGGCACTTTCTCTTGCTGAACCCGATGTCACGTCCTAGTGCCAGGAGAAACTGTAGGCTGTAGGAAGTGCTATCTTCCGGCAGAGATAACAGACCTGTCATCTTCCTCTTCATTGATGAAGAGTCCAGTGGTATTTTTCGTGAGAAAGTAAAACCCTGTTTATAGTATCCTGACCAAGACTGTGTGTGGAAGTCGTGTGTGTGTGTGTGTGTGTGTGTGTGTGTGTGTAAGAAATCATCTCAGTTTCCAAACTGCAGTGGAATCTCTCCTCATTTCAGACACATCCTGCTTTGTGCACATACATTGATTTGTTAGTGTATCTGAGGAGCTAGTTCTCTTGCTCATTAGGACAAGATATGTTTATTCTTTTTGTTATAATTCTTACAGCCTTTTTTTTCCTCTCTTTGAAGTGCTGAGGTGCAGTCACTCTTATTGGCTGTTTGTGGACAGCGCCGTGGTTTGGTTTGTGCATTTTGCTCCAGATGAGGTCAATTTCCTTTTGGGGAAAAATATTACTAGGAGGAAGCTTCTTGTGACACTTTATGGATGCTGTGGACCTCAGCTGTTGGGATGTAAAGATGTTAAATAATAACAGCAACCACTATTCTTCCTCTGCTGATCATTTTTGGAGCAGTGCTCTGCTATTGTGCTTCTCCAGCTGTCCCTCCTCCTCTCCCGTTCCCCTCTGCCCATCCCTTGGCTTGCACCTGTACGTCCCACTTGCCCACTTCCAGGTACCTTTGGGGAAACACAATATGTCTATAGTCCAAAATCCTACTGTGACTTGTTGAAAGTGTTCCAGCAGTGGTGAAAATGCTACATTTCATAGCCAACTCAACAAAAAGAAAGGGCTTTGCATGGATGACTCAGTTAATTTCCCTTTGCCTACCGCAGAAGCAGCTGAAGGATTTCCAGTTGGTTGCCCCATTAGCCAGGGTGTCTCACTGCGGGTCTTTTGAAATTGCCATGGCTGTTGCACCGGTGAGCTAAAGAGGGCACTTGAGGCTTTCGAGCAGCAAAGACAGAGTCCTGAGAATAACATATGGAAACCATGCAAACCATCCCTGGCCTGCTGGTCTTAAGTCTTAAGGTTAAGTCTTAGGGTTCAGTCTTAAGGTTAATTCTTAAGGTTGAGTCTTAGGGTTAAGTCTTAAGCTTAATTCTTAAGGTTAAGTCTTAGGGTTAGGTCTTCAGGTTAATTCTTAAGGTTAACTCTTAAGGATGAGTCTTAGAGTTAAGTCTCAAAGTTGAGTCTTAGGGTTAAGACTTAGGGTTAAGTCTTAGGGTTAAGTCCTAGGGTTAAGTCTTACGGTTGATTCTTAGGGTTAAGTCTTAGGGTTAGGTTGTTTAGTTAAGACTTAGGGTTAAGTCTCAAGATTAAGATTTAGGGTTAAGTCTTAGGGTTAAATCCTTAGTTATGTCTCAAGGTTAAGTCTTAAAGCTGAGTCTTAGGGTTAAGGCTTATGGTTAAGTCTAAAGGTTCAGTCTTAGGTTTAAGTTTTGGTGTTAAGTTTTAGGGATAAGACTTTAGATTAAGTTTTAGAGTTGTCTTAAGTTTAAGTCTTAAGGTTGAGTCTTAGAGTTAAGTCTTAGGCTTAAGTCTTAGAGTTAAGACTTAAGATTAAGGCTCAAGGTAGAGTCTTAGGGTTAAGTCTCAGGGTTAGGTCTTTAGGTTAAGACAGGGTTAAGTATCAATGATAAGTCTTAGGGTTAAGTCTTAAAGTTAAGTCTTAGGGTTAAGTTTTACGGTTAAGCCTTTACCTAAAGTCTTAATGTTGAGTCTTGAGTTAAGTCATATGGTTAAGTCTTAGAGTTACGTCTTAGGGTTAAATCTTATGGATGAATCTTAGGGTTAAGTCTTAGGGTTAAACCCTATGGTTGATTCTTAAGGTTGAGTCTTAGGGTTAAGTCTTAGAGGTTGAGTCTTAGAGTTAAGTCTTAGGCTTAAGTCTTAAAGTTAAGTCTTAAGGTTAAGGCTTAAGGTAAGGTCTTAGTGTTAAGTCTCAGGGTTAGGTCTTCAGGTTAAGACAGGGTTATGTGTCAATGATAACTCTTAGTGTTAAGTCTTAGGGTTAAGTTTTATGCTTAAGCCTTTAGGTTAAGTCTTAATGTTGAGTCTTTGAGTGAAGTCTTAGTGTTAAATCTTAAGGTTAATTCTTATGGTTAAGACTCAGGGTTCAGTCTCAGGGTTCGGTCTCAGGGTTCGGTCTCAGGGTTCGGTCTCAGGGTTATTTCTTAGCCTTAGGTCTTAGGGTTAATATTAAGGTTAAGTCTTAGGGTTAAGTCTCAGGGTTATATCTGAAGGTTAAGTCTTAAGTTTAAAGTCTTACAGGTGGAGTTTTGGGGTTATCTCTAAGGGTTAAGTCTTAAGTTTAAGTCTTAGGGTTAGGTATTAGGATTAAGTTTTAGGGTTTAGTCTGAGCTTAAGTCTTAAGTTTATGTCTTAGGGTTATGTCTTAAGGTTTTGTCTTACGGTTAATTCTTTGGGTTAAGTCTTAGAGCTCAGTCTTAGGCTTAAATCTTAGGGTTAAGACTTAAGATTGAGTCTTATTACTGGGAACAGAGGTATATTTCTCAAAATCTTGCAACTTAGTCTTCTGCAAGATTGATCGATAGACAGATATTCAGACAGACATAAAAATTACGCAATAGGTGCCCTAAATGATTCAGGGATTTGTTTCAATCAGGGTAGGTCGCAGAACTTCCTACAGTGGCTATCTACTTCCTCATGCTGCTAAGAACTCCATCGTGTTTGCCATCACTGCTGGCAGTTGCTCTGTTCCTTGCTTCTTTGGGTAACTTTGGAGTCCTGGCTGTGGAAACAGGCTAGTGTGATGAAATTTAGCACATAGGAATACTTCATGGTTTGCTGGCTCTTCAGCAGGGGTTTCCTTCCTCCACTCCCTGCCCAGATCCACCCCTGTTCTCTTCATTCCTCTGTCCCTCTCCTGTCACCACACCGCCCCATCTCACCCCCCTCTGCTGCTCAGAATATTAAGGGAACTAGATCTGTATTGAAAAAATTGGGGTTTCTCTTTCCTCTCCTGAGGATTTACCACCCAGAGCAGGCTCAGGTTCTGATCCTGCAAACTGCTCCCCAGTGCTTGGATGCTTGCTCTGGGAAACAAGGACAGCTGCTCAAATTCTTTTGCAGGCACAATCTTTGTTTAAATTCTAGTTGAAATGAAATGAAAAGCTGTCATCAGTCCCACCTGTGGCACAGAGAGACACCTGTGTTTCATACACATGTCTGCACAGAAACACACGCAGAGGGAAAAAAGCCCAGAACTGCTTTGTGCAAGGAAGTACGTAAACTCTCCCTATCAGCATTGCTGCTTTGAGCAATTGAATCGTTCTACAGTTATCCAACAAGCCGACACGCTGCCCATCAAATAAGAACCAGGATGTATGCCATTTGCAAGATGGGGCAGCAATAAGCTTTCAACCACTTTCCAGCAAGATCAATTCAAGCAAGGCTGTGTATTCATGGATCTTCTCCTCTGCAGAGCCATGAAGAAAACATGAACCGCACTCCCCAAAGGCAAAGGAGCAAACTGAGGGAGAGCAGCTCATCGGCACCTTTCAGAGCTTCAACAGTCTGGAGAAACGGGAAAAAAACCCATACAAAGATAAACAGCAGCCAAGAAGCACTTTTATAAAATTTATATTGGGCCCTGTTCCAGATCTCAGAATGACTTTCAATATTGCTTTGCATGACTATTAGACCAAGGCCTAAAGTGGAGTGATAGCTTCTGCTTGCTGGGGCACGGTAACATCACTCAAACGAGTGACCTGAGGTTAAAATAGTGCTCCACTTCAGTGACACTCCCCAAGCTGCTTTCACCACCAAACAAAAAAAGATTTGCTTTCTCCAGTATGGTGGGAATTATAAAGTCGGTCAGGGAGAAAAACCCTCTAAGATTTGCTTGCAAGTTTCAGAAGCCCTGGGTTGGCCCAGGGCAGCTGCAGGCTTCATGTCCTGGGTGCCAAATTAGGTGTGACATTTATTTAAGACTCTTGGTTGTTTAATATATAAGTCTGGAGGAAAAAAAAAAAACCAAACCACAACAAAACAATCTCTGTACTGTAACAGCAATGTAGCCCTAGGTATTTCACTTGACGGGGTAATGTCCATGGGTCTGTGGTTTGGGATGCTTTGCTGCCATGAAAGCACGTTTACTGAAGCCAGACGTACCTGCCCTATCGTTACTTACACAACACGATCTTATTACAGGCTGTCAGTTCTCTCATTCTTACATTCTTACATGAGCAGGACACAGCTCACTCTGCAACCTGAACAAAGCGACACCTGAACTTGAAATTAAAAGAGAGGCTTCTTATACAGCAGTAGAGCAGATGCTTTCGGCTGTGCACTCCTGAACGATGCTTTTTGAGACAGCCGGAACACCACCGTGTTTTATTCCAGCATCCATCTGCATGGCTATGGACACCGGTATCTTAGCACATCATGGTAACTTTTAACTATCTGAAAGTAAGAAATCCAGCACTGGGCCATCCTCTGTGGGGCCTGTTGTGCAGGAGGAGAGGGAATTTACAGAAGAGCTAAAATATCTTTCCCTTGATCAAAGCAAACCCTTGAACACGATTTCAAAACAAATTTCAGGTTTTATGAAGAATGTGTTCCTAGCATTCAACAGCCAGTACCTTCCTCCATCGATTACTGCTCTAAATATTAGGAAGCTGGTAGCCAGATGGATACGGCTGAAGAGAAACAAAACAGCACTCTGCTGCCTTTCGTCCTCACCATAATATTCTTCTTCTATCCCTGTAACTCTCTCCTTGCTGAATTTGGATTTTAAACCTTTTTAGGAGTGCATGACAATCAGGTTCAGAATATTTGGGTAACAGGGAAAGCAAGTTTAAGTTAATTTGCCCAGTTTGTCAGAAAACTATGCCTGGCTCTCACCTCTTCTAAAAGAGGCAGGTCCTGCTGCTTTTTCACTGAAACTACAAGCAAGCAACGAAAGCCAAGCTCTTCACTCAGAAGAGTGTCATTGTACCTCCACATCGACCCTCTGAGCAGCTCTTTTGCTCCTGCTACTATCACGATACCCAACTGCCTCACCACCGCCAGCATATTCTGGTTTTTCAAACAGCATGCAAAGGTCTACTGGTACCGCTTCACCACCGGAGACGGGAGTCATTTCACCAGGCTAACGATCTCTGGAAAGCGAGAGGAGTCCCCTGCAGCTGGATCCAGCCCTCCCCACCATATGCTTTTTGCTGCACCTCCCATAGAGCTACCTCGATCAGAGTCAGGAGCGCTGCTCTGAGCTGTTTTGCTGTCAGGAAGCTAATGGCATCACCTTCAAAGTGTGCTGGATCTCTGACAAAGGCCACCTGTCAGTCCCCACGTTCGTATTTCCAGCACTAGAGCAAAACACAGGGCAGTGACAGTCATTTTTAAGTGTTTCTCTGAGGCAGTGTTCATGAGCTACCTTCAGACATCATTAAAACCATCGCGCTGGTTACTCCAGCCCTAGGAGCAGGTTGTTTATAAACCTCACCATTAAATAACTGCTGCCAACACAGGGGTTTCTGCAGGACCATTGCCCAGGCTACAACAAAGCTCAGGGCACCCTAATCATCACTGCTGCCACAGCTGATGCTGTCAACAGCTAAAGTCCCCAGCAAAGCCCCCTCTGAGCCCATGCAGCCCATCGCAAGGAAAGGATCTGCTACCCCAGGGCATTGCAAGCCACCGTGAGACAACAGATGGGGAGGAAAAGGGAGATGGAGAGCAATGACCAGCCACAGCATCTACGGGACAGGTCGCAGGCTCTTCAGACAGCTCTCCTGCACTTAGGAGTCACTTTGCTTTCCACCAGGCTCCTTGTTGTGCATCCTCCTGTAATGGATCACCCAAAGTATTACCCATTACCTCCTCCGCACCGTGCTTAGGAAGGGCTGTTGGCTTTGTTACGGGATGAAATACTCCAGGACAGGAATATCTGGGAGCCAGCACAGAGGCTTTGTGCTGCCCAGCGTGAAGGAGACTCGCAGAATGGATTGAAAGGACAATGAAACTGTTGGATAACGCAAGACAGCGCTGCCGCATATCCAGGATGCCGTGGGCTATTTTTAATCATTATTGGTACTACAGCCATGGTACGCTGGGGTCCCTGATCAACTGAAACACTGCTTTTGGCCCACGGGGAAAAACAGAGCAGGAATCTTCATTCTGATTGCCTGGCAAAGGCATGCTTAATACGACACTTCATAAATCAATCACCCTTCAAGCTACTCCTCTGCTTCTCAGCAAACGCTGATTGATCCACGAGGAAAGGAGACTAATGAATGGTCAGTTCTGCCCTGAAACGCATCCAGGGTTCATGGCACCTAAGAACGTACTAGTGATTTCCATTGATGATAGAAGAGACAAGCTGCAGTCCAGGATGCCCTGCAAAGAGATGAGAACTACATTCTTCCAGAAATCCTTCACAGGCTAAGAACGGGATAGGCGGCGTCACATGGAAGTCTGCTTCTGGGGATGAACAAAACAGCCAAAAGGGGACTTTTAACCTCCAAATAGCCCTCCTAGCACCCACCCCCCAGCCGTGCTCATGCAGTCAACTCCACGGGTTGCTTTAGCCGCGTTTTTGTCAGAAGGGGTGTTACGTAGTTTTGGAGATATAAAGCCATGGGAAAAAAAAAAAAAAAAAAAGATCAAGCAAATGAAGCACAAACCTAATTTCTCTTCTTCTACCCTCAAAGCGACAGACCATCGGCTTTGAAACACAAGGCCCTAGAGAGGGGCGAAGGCCATACTCTATTTGCAAGAAATGTAACAACCTTATCTAAAACAGTATATATAAAGAAAAATTATTGTTACAAGCAGTTGTGGAAAAGGGGAACAAAGACAGGAAACAGTTGTTAACTGTTAGCTGATCTGACATAAAGGAACACTTTGGAGACCAATTATACTCGCCCATCAATCTAATTGATTTGAACTATAAAAGCCTATATAACCAATTATTTGTATAAAGTATTAGTTACCAATCCTCAGTCCATTGCAGTGCTGCTGTGATTAAGATGCAAAGTCAACATATAATTGCACAAACTCCTATTTACACCTTTTTTTGCCTACAGTATATGCCACCCTGCACTTGCTTTGAAGCAGACATACAAGAACATAAAAGTCCGACAGAAACTAGCCAATCCTGCTGGGAATTCTCACAAGTGAAGGAAGAAAAGCACAACATGCACTCACGACCCGAGACAAGCAGAAAGGAAAATCCCTTTGCAAAGTTCTTAAATGCCTGGCAGTCCAAGGGAAAGCTAGAGCAGCCTCTTGTAATAACCACGGTGTCAGAGCCTGGCTTACACCTTTGGATAACACAGGAAACAAGATCTTTAAAAACTCACCAAACAAAACAAGTTTGTCTGCGTCTGCTAGCACTAAACACAAACGGAAATAATTACATCAGTTCATGCACTACAGTGAAGCTTTAGAGCCAAGAGAGGCTGCTGCTTAGGGAAGCAGAAGGTTTCCCCACCTCTCAGCACTGGTAAGAAGCCACTACCAGCCTGCCTGGTGTTGAAGGATCAGAGAATTGTGCATGGCGATGAAGAGCTACAGACCTGACCAGCAGTGGCACACAGCGGTGGCCACCAGAAGCTATGGGGCTGTTGCCGTGAATGTAGCTCGATAGCAACCGAACACACTGCGACATCAGAGCCCCTGTGAACGCTCACACCAGACCAAGGTTAAAACCAGAAATGGTTTTGGCATTCCCACCCTGGTATCCTGCACAACACAGGCACAGCTCAGGTCAATATGCAGCGAGGCAGAGGGTTTGCTCAGGCAAGTCCTGAGCCTCCTCCGCTCCGGCTGGAGTCAGCACAAACCGCGAGGGCTCAGCAACCTGAGTGATCTCAGGAACGTGAAACGCAACACAGCAAGGGCTGAACCTCAGCTAAACCCTGCTGCCTATCCACATCCATCAGTGGGTTTGCAGAGAAAAAAGACAAAGAAAAAGGCTTGATCTAGAGGCTAAGTCAATAGGATTTTCATTTTGTTTTCAAACAAGTTCCCGGAAGCTACTGATGGCAGTGCCAGCCTGGCAAGATGACAGGACCTTTGGTAGAATGGGGGTTCTTAAAGGAAAGAGAAGAGAGGCATGCAGAGGTGGTTGTCTTCTCCAAAGTCTGCACAAAACCACAGACTAATATCACAGCGAGGTAATGTTTTACTCTTGTGAGTAGCTGAGATGCCCAGAGGTGATGACACATCCGTGCTGCTGTTACTTGTTCAGCCTCAAACATCAATAAACACGTAGGGCTGGGATTTAATGAGCTTCCTGCGTGTGTACAGTGGCCACTAACACACCACCAAGCCCTTGCAGAGGTGGCCTCATTTACCAAAGTAAGCTGATTCAGCTAAGTCCAGCATCAATTTCAGCTGAAGAAAGGGATTCAGCATCCCAACACACCGACATTCCCGGCTGGGAACCCCATGCTGATCTGTGCAGGAGCTGAGCAGTCGGTAACGCCCCTGACAATTCCCCTCGGCCCATTTGCAACGCGATGCAGCCCCTACTGCAGTTTCCCACCGTGGCCGAGATGCACAGGCTGTGCTTGCCCTCCTGCCAGCTGAGCACACCTGGTTCTGTAGTTACCGTCATCTTCACCAAACCCAAATGGCTCTAACACACCACATCAAACTCTCTGTCGTGCCACAGGTGATTGAAGAGCTCCACATCAGCTCCCTAATTAATCGTGTTTCATATGCCTTGATTTTTCCTGTGATCTCATGCCTCATTTCCCCCCATTTGTGATGAAACCTCGGTGTTTTCTCAAGCTGGCGGTTATCACTCACAGCTCCAGAGGCTGCCGCAGCACAGAGAAGCTGCCTGTGGTTGGACCGAGAAGGGCTGAGGCACCTCAGGGCAGTGGCTCAGGCCGTCCTGTGTAAGGCAGAAGACCCAGATCCTCTTCTGACATCCCCTGCCACCCTGAGCACTGCTGCCACACTAAATACAGTGATCTCCAGCCAGTTCTTCCAGATCTACTGTTGGGAGAGGGGTCTGCCGGAGTCAAGAAATTACTCAATATGAGTTATGCATCTTGCTCATCTTTATTGGCTTCTAATACTTCTTATACAGCCTCAATACACAAGCATGTTCCCAAAGCAAACATATAATTGGTTATTAGCCCCTAAGCACGCGCTGCTCTCACACCACTAATTATCATGATTAGAACAAGCATTCTATCCATGCAGCTACTTGCGTTAGCCATGTTTTAGCCTTGCGGTTTGCTACTCCCTTTATTCCCATCCCGCTCCCTATCTCCCTTGGCCTTGCACCTGTCTTCCCTAACAGCTGCAGCTTGTTACAGCCACGGCCTGTTAGTACAACAAAGTTACTTGGTCTCAGGATTCAAGAATAGATCAAGGCCACTTTCTTGTTAACTTCAGCACAACAACTTCAGCACAATTCTAATTCCAGGCCTGGATTGTGCAGATCTTTAGGGATTCTATGGCCACGCTTCTGCAGCCATTCTTCTACAATCTACCCAAGAAATTCTTCTGTTATTATTTTTTATGCTTACGTTGCCCTAAGGAGATCTTGTCTATCATGCAAGTGTTGGTGCTGGCTTAGAGGAAGGGGAAGATCTGAGGCCAGCTCGTCACGCTTACTGACCAACCCAAACCACACATCCCAGTAGCTCTCCAGTGCTCAGTACCAAACCCCCCTGCAGCAGCCCCCCACGTGCGGGCAGCCTAAGCAGCAGCTGCCGGCCAGCCTTCGGGACTGGGGGGCTGGCGGGACCCTGCCAGGGAGGAGACGGCTCCGGCAGGGCTTGCTTCTCCACGCTGCAGGCTGGAATCACCACCCCTGACGTGTTTGACAAACACACAGATGTGGTGCTTCGGGACACAGTTTAGCGGTGGGCTTGGCAATCTGGGGTTAAGATGGACTTGGTCATCTTCAAGGTCTTTTCCAGCCTCAATCATTCTATGATTCTACGAGGCTGATGGCATTTGCCCCACGCCTAGCAAGCAGCAATGGGGAGGAAACGGTGCTGGGGACCCCGTGCTGTCAGGGCCAGGCAGCAAAGCTCAGGGGCAGGGGAACAAGGCAGCCAGAGCCCTCCCTGACCCAGGGCAAGGCAAGCTCTGCTCCACATCATCTCCAGCTCCCAGCGTGCTGCACTGAAGAAGCCTATTTAGCTGCTCTCTCCTGCCATACAGGAATAACCTGAATCTGGCACAGAGCAAGTCTTGCTGCCCAGGGCTCAGGAGGGGAGACATGACTTCACCCACTTCCTACGGGGACAGGAACTGAGCCAGCGCAGGAAAACTCACTCTGATTAACAACCACGGAGCCAGAATCAGACCCTGCTCGCACCTTCTACCTGCCCTTGAAGTAAGCAATTGAGGGGCCAAGGCTGAACTCCCCCAACTGTGCCCTGGGCGTGCAGAACCACAAAGGATGCTCTGAGCCTGGGTCTGCCATCCACAGCAAACAAGCCAAGATTTGCTTTAGCACAGCTCCTGCTCAGCAGCTGTCAGCCCTCCTGCAAGTTGTGTGGGAAGTTGAGGGAAACAGGGTATTCATCTGCCAAACACCTAGATGGTTCCTCAGCAGGCTTTTAGCACAAGGCTGGAGGCTTCCAGCAGGACTAAAACCACCGAGAACTACTCCTGAGCCACACACGTTACCTCTCTTCTGGGGAAACCGCTTTTTGGGGCTCTGAACCAAGGGGAGACAGAAGAGTAATGGAATAGACAGTCCTGCTTGAGGGCTGCCTCCTCTTGGGTATGCTGTCTTCTAAAATACTCCTATGGGTATGGGTTCTGATCTCCCCCCTCAAAGAGGGTGAGATCCTGCCCCCAGGCTTTTGCTTCTGCATTAGACTCACAGAGCTACTGAAAGAGAGCCATCTGCATCATTACTTTTATTACTGACAGCAATAAAAGCATCTCAATATATAGCGCCTGTCAGCCATGCACAAGCTCAGTGGTGCTTTGCTAATTACTGAAGTTTTCTGTGCTGACAAAGAGATGCCAAGGGATGCAGCAACCAATGGGGAAAAACTGCACAGAGGAATTTCAATACCGCACCACAGATCCCCTGGGCTAGAAGCGTGTTGTAGCACCTTGCCACAAGGGCCAGTGGGCACTGCAGGCACCCACATACAGGCACAGGATCTGGTCCTACACCTTGAAGACCACCCATCATACTATACTAGGTACTCTTTGGAGACAGGAGTCTAATGTGAGTCAGCATTTAGGGAGCTCTGAGTAGAGAAGCAATTCTCCTTTCACAACTCCAAGCATCTCTCCGGCACCTCCTGTCTCTGGCAGCCTTCTGCACCTGCATGGAGCACCTGCCGTAGACGTTATTGTTTCTGGATGGCATTGGACTGGTGGATTTGCTTTGCACCTCTGGCACACCTCTGGGAACCCGTCATGCATCTCCTCAGCCACGTGTCCCTGAGCAAAGCTCACCTTCCCACACCACGCTGGTGCTATGCTGCCAGGTTGCAATAAATGTTGTTACTGCAGCAAACTGGGTTTGGTGTACAATCAGCAGCACTCAGGGCAAGCAGCTTGGGCATCATCTCACTTGAGCAGGACTTGACAGCTGAAAGAATATCGAAACTTTATGAATACTGACTTGGTCGAGACTAGGACTTACCTCCATAAACTTATTTTCCCACATCCACACGGTCCACACAGGTTGGGCTGAACATCATCTGGGAAAGGCCAAGTGACCGACAGGACTTTCAGTGGTATTGAAACCTTTTCCAAACCTGTACGAGTGCTTCGCACGCAGGTTTCAGAAACCCTTTCAAGTACCATAATCTGATGTTAAGGTGCTGGGCAGGGATATGCTGGAGCCCAGAACATCCCAAGTCACCCTCATTTCAGTACGAGCCGGGATTTTTCACACCCAGACACATGTACACAGGTGAAAAGAAGGAGTTTAGGCATGTAAAGCACTGAAGGACAAGTTTTCATTGTAAATCATTACACTCGTAGCAGCAAACATTTTCTCCACACTCATCCATAAATTTGTAGCAACAGAACCGCCACCACACACACAGTCTATCCAGGGGACAGTACCTGTGCTCCTAAGCAGCCCAAAGGACACAATTTAAATCAACGAAATCATACGCTAAGGGAAAAATTGTGACTTGTTCACATGGAAGAGCTCCATGCTTGCTTAAGCAATGCTAGGGACAGATCTGACCCAGCTTCAGCAGAAATTTAAGCAATGTTCACCTGATCCTGCTTAAGTCACCCTAAGAAGGGTGTGATCCATTGAGAACTACTGCTGCCTGCGAGCAAGTCAGTACCGATACACAGCAAAGCGAGGGAAACGCCTCCCAACACCTTAAACTGCTGTTTTGCTCTTAGCACTTCTGTTTCTTAATAAACACTCTGTTGGTGGCTCCGAAAGAGCAACCCGGCTGCTTTCTGTACGCGCGTCACAGGGAGCCTGCCGTGGTGCCGGACACATTAGCCAGGGCTCGCCGCGCGAGGTCAGGGAACGCTGTCTGGTGCTCTGCACTACTCCTGCAATAAGCTCTGCACCACACCTCGAAAGACTGATTGATTAAACGTTTCTGCTTCACTTTAGCAATTAATCTCAGCAGCCTTTCACTTACCTGTGTGCTTCAAAGCTAGAGAGATAATCCCTTCATTATCCCCTTGCTCTCCTTCGCAATTCGTAGTTTATTTCAAAATAACTGCCACATTGTACTGGCAGGCAGGAATGAAATCCCAGGGAGCTGCACATGTTCCTGGGAAATCACCCATCTCAGAGCCAGCAGAGAGTTTATCTCCGTGGCCTACCCACACAAATCACTTTTGCAAAGATTGACTATGGAGGAACCAGCTGTTTCAGTAAGAACAAGACTCTCAGGTTTTTCAAAGCAAGCCACAAAGATCCTGGCCCTAATTATTTACTCACTCTGTTCCGTCACAAAGTATAAACCCTACGGCCCTAGTCTCCACTGTCACTGCTCATCTGCCCCAGAGAAATTCTAGCCCTCTCAATTTCATCCTATAGATTCTGTATAGGCATACAAATAAGGCACTTTTTTGTGCTTCCCTAGCTGATATTTCATTTATTCTTCCTAGAAACTGTTACCCAAAACAATAAGCTCCTCTGAGTGAGCATAAACCATTCTCCGTGAATATGTCAATAACTGGAAAACATTAGACAAAGCTGAAATAAGTCGTAAGGCTACATAAGCGTTTGGAAGATACAGGAGCATTTGTAACTTCCACAAACCCAAGACAACTAAAATGCTCTTTGCCGGGCTAAAGCAGCACACAGTATCACCTCGGTTAGGACACCACACTTCCAAGGACCGACGCTGAGGAACAGGGACAAAACAAACCTCCCTCTCAGGCGAGAGGAAACACACACCAAGTGCCTTCATGCAACTGAGGAAGCGTCTCGTTCGGCACCACAACGTACCCCTGCTGAGCCAAGGCCGACAGAAGCATTTTAACATGACGCCTTTTCCTAAAGATATTCCCCACTTACTCTTGAGTGAAGCTTAAAGCTGATGGTGTTTCTGTGGCCTGATCTTGGCTTCTCCTAGCCTAATATAAATTTTACACCTATCTCAGGAGGCAGCGAGCTCTTCCTCCCAAATCCCAAGAGCCCTCAAGTCCTGGCTGCATTAGTCCTGATGTCGTGAGCTGTGGGATGCAGGTGGGTAGATGTCGCGACGGAGGGAAGACACAGTCACTCAATAAGAGTGATCAGCAGACTTCGTTTATTGTCCCTTACAGTCACCTTTGATGCCTTGTTATAATTAGCTCGTACATATTACAAAAGTTAAGCTCATTATTGGTTAGTTGCCTAAATACCAAGCCCGCCCCTAGTTTCTCTTCTGTAGTTATCTGTTCCCACCTGCAACATTCTTTTCCCAGCGAAATCTTCCTGTTATTGTGTAACAAGGACAGCCAAAGACAGTGTATTTTTGCTTTACTTCAGATAAGCTGAGAGCGGTGTGCATTTTTGTCCAGCCAGCTGGACTATGTCTATGAGACCTTTTTCAGCTAGCCAGTTATCCACAATTCCCCCGTTTTTATTTTGGGCGACATAGGCCTGGTTGACCATTTTCAATAACAGCGTTTTAACACAGGAAAATACACAGCCAACTTATAAAATCTCAGTTCAGAAGGATAATTCCAGAAATACTTGAAAAATAAAGTTAGCTTGAAGCTTTAATTTAGATGCTCTTTCTGTTCCAGTGATATAAAAAGTTTAAAAAATGCAAAGGTAATTTTAAAGTTCTGAACATGGACTAATGCAAGCTCAAACCCCAAAAAGAAACCAAACTGATGTTTGACTAGGAATATTTGCAAATATTTTAGTGGAAAATCCCTGACCATTAACAATTTTCTGTCCAAATAACAACTGCCCTTATGCAACCAACCAGTCCATACATTTTCTGAAGAATACCTCATTGATATCAAAGAATTAACAAAGGGGGGAAATTAGTTCTAAGCTATATACATTCATAAGTGGATTTTTCAACAGTTACATACAGATTTACACACTAAGCCATAATGGCTTGTAGGTGATACACACAAGAAGAGTACCTTGCTTATCTGTCTGAATGTCTATGCTAAATTTGACAACTATGCCACAAGCCAAGCCTACATGGGTGCTGTATGTTATGCACGTTCCTTAACAAACAGAAGTATAGTAGACAAATTCCCAAGATCTAGTCCCCAACCTAATTATATTATTTTGTAGCCAATTAAGGAAAATAACACAAATGTGCATATCTACATGTGCACACACCTTTTAGTTCAGAACCAATCTGTGATAAAAGGCCTTAGCCTTATGGCATCATCGAATCTTAACGAGTACAGTAACTAAAAATGCAGTCTTACTGTAAGTGCGATTTATGCTGACATTCCCTCAAATGCTACACGTGAGTATTTCTCACTCAACTGCCTCAAGTTAAAATAGTAGTATTTGTTAATATGTATTAAAAAATCATTAATTCTCTACAATAGCAGTTGACTTCCATAACACTATGTAAGCAAAAGAGGCTTAAGATGGGTTTTCTGAATACTAACAATTTATTTTAGACTGTCTAAACTCAGGTCTTGAAAGATTTCACTCTGCCAGACATAGAAACACTGTTGCACTCCAGTTGTGATATCCCTTTTCCCAAGTTGTCACATGCACATCTCGCTCAAGCAACGTTATTGTCAAAGTTTCTCTCTGCTACATAAAAGCATATTGCACTTGTAGATAGAAAAGACAGCACCCTTACTTAGATTATTACCTTATTACCTCATAACTCTTAGTATACCTTGTATCTCTGATTTCATCACTTCAAAACTTCACCAGAAGCAGATAAAACCACAGCATCAGACTAAACTACACCTTAACTGCTGATTGAAATAAAGGCATTCTCTTCAGATAGGCCTAATGCTTACAAATAATTTTGGCTGGTTTTGAACAAAAAACTATTATTACAATAATGATCAAAAATAATAATCCCGTTTGCAAAATGCCTTTAAGCCAGCCTCCTAGTCCCAACCAATTTCCACATTCAGAATACAGCATAAATACAGAATACAGAATAAATTATCTCCATCAAGGCAAAAAGGCTTCTCTTTAAGCACAGAGATGTTTGCTAGTTCAAGGCAGAAACCCATTTCTTGTAGGGGACATCTGAAGCACTTTTTTTTTTTTTTTTTTTTTTTTTTTTTTTTGTGGGCTTGTAATCAATTCCGTATTTTTCCTTGAGAAGCTTAAGCTGTTCCTCTTGTTTCAGGAGTGTTTCCAACTCTGATTTGTCGAATAGGTCCGTATTTCCCAAACATATCCTACATTTCCTCCGCTGTGATTTTATACGGCAGGTTCCGAATATAGAGGATCCGATTGACCTCTGGGGGCAGCCAGATGTTAGCTCGCTTGGCCGCTTGCATCGCCATGGCGCCGATCGGGGGGCTGGGGGGGGGGATGTGCCGCCTTGGAGAGAAACCGCGGCCGGGAAGGGGCCTGCCGGGCTGCGCCGCCGCTCGCCGCTGCCGCGGGGGTCCCGGATGCTATCCCATACGCTAACAACCCGGGTAATTCCTTTTTACAATCTATGTCCTGCACGCTCCGCTTTTCTAAAAAGCATATGAGCGAATCGTACGTCGCTTGTCTCTCCACACCTTCGTCAGCGCTGTTGCAGCCTTTGCGAGACTTCGGCGACGCGTGGCCGGCGGGACCCTCTGTAGGTGCTCCCGGGCGCGGGGACTGTGCCCTGCCGCCTCCTGCGCTGCTTTCAGGACCGGTACCCGAATCTCCGTCGAACCGTGGCTCGCAGGTTCAGCCCTCTCTAGGGTCCCTGTTTGGGCGCCATTTGTCGCGACAGAGGGAAGACACAGTCACTCAATAAGAGTGATCAGCAGACTTCGTTTATTGTCCCTTACAGTCACCTTTTATGCCTTGTTATAATTAGCTCATACATATTACAAAAGTTAAGCTCATTATTGGTTAGTTGCCTAAATACCAAGCCTGCCCCTAGTTTCTCTTCTGTAGTTATCTGTTCCCACCTGCAACATTCTTTTCCCAGCGAAATCTTCCTGTTATTGTGTAACAAGGACAGCCAAAGACAGTGTATTTTGCTTTACTTCAGATAAGCTGAGAGCGATGTGCATTTTTGTCCAGCCAGCTGGACTATGTCTATGTGAACTTTTTCAGCTAGCCAGTTATCCACAATCCCCAAGACTTAAACTACAGACTTAAAAGACCTAACCCTGACTCAACCTAAAGATTCAACCTTAAGTCTTAACCCTGAGATTAACCTTGAGACTTAAACCTGAGATTAAACCGTAAGACTTTAACCCTAAGTCTTAAACTTAAGACTTAACCCTGAGATTTAATCTTAAAACTTTAACCCAAAGACTTAACCCTAGGACTTAACCCTAAAACTTAACCCTAAGACTTCACTGTAGGACAAGGCCTCAAGGACAGGAGTCCAAGTACTGATAGCCTGATGAATAGAGACTTGTTAGAACCTGTAGGGCACAAGCCCTGGGAACCAAGGAACAAGCCAACTGCAGACCCCTGAGCCGCTACAGCTGAGGAGGCAGCCAGGCGGACAGAGAAACAAGTAGCCAGATAAGGGAACGGATGGCGCCGATATGTAACTTTGTTAATCAAGAAAGCCGCCTAGAAAGAAACTCCCTAACTTTGGAATAGAAACTGTTGCTATGTCAAGGTAAACTAATAAGTTCCTATTGTTCTAACAGTGTGCCTTAAATATCAACCAATCCCTGTTTTTTATGCTTAAGATTTAACCAATCAGTGTGTAATATGTAGAAAGTAGAAACGTATACAAGTGTAAGAAAATCACTAATAAACCGACAACTTGCTTGCATCAAGCTGCGTCCCATCTCTTCATTCGCCGCAAATTGGTGACCCTGACGTGATCTGGTGAAGGATCTGATGTGGACGGACTCTCGAATCGCCTGACTGAGCGACATGCAGCAAATCCCACAGAACTTTGAATGATCCGCTGAAAGGAAGCGGGAGCCGGCCTGAACACCCTGCGGAGCTGAGAGGTGAGCTGTGGGAAATCCGTAATGGGGAATCAGGCTTCGTCCCCAGAAAGAGACGTTTATGAGCTTATGAAAGGTCTCCCTAACAAACATGAGAAAAGTATTTCTGGGCATGACCTTAAAGCAATGCTTAAGTGGGTGCAAGTAAATATGCCTGCAGTGACTGCAACTACAATTTTCACGCGGGAACTTTGGGACGATACAGGGGTGAAATTGTGGGATTCTGCGACAAAAGGCAATACTGAGTCCCACCGTCTGCTCTCTTCATGGAGAGTTATTTTTGAGACTATAAAAGCACAAAAAGAAAAGGCAGAGGAAGGAGAGGAGGAGGAGTCGCAAGCTCCTATAGCCCTTTCCTTATCAGCCTCTAAATCACAGTGCTCTAAACCCTGAGTGTCAATGCAGTGGGGTATCCGCCAGAAGAAGACCCCTTTGACCCGGGATCGGTAGACCCTGAACAAGAACCTGATTTATACCCTCCTGATCTATGTGATGTGTGGACAAAAATAAAGAAACAAGCCTTAAAGGAGGGGGATTTAGGAATGGCTAAAACTATAGTTGTTCTGGTCTTGTATTCTCAGGGTCGGGCAGGGGGAGCACGATGGGAGGCGCTTTCTTTTTCGGTTGTTAAAGAACTGCGCCGCACGGTTACGGAACGTGGTATTTCTTCTCCCTGTTTTATAAGTCTGTTATCTTCTGTGTTTGATGCTTATGTCATGACTCCTCATGATTTGAAATCTTTAGCACGATTGCTGCTAACCCCGACTCAGTACACGTTATGGGAGTCGCACTGGAGAGGGGGACTGCAAGCACTCCTGCTCACGTACGTTAACCATAATGATGCTGCATCAGCTGCACTGACAATAGAGCATCTTACGGGCACCGGTGCACGTGCTGATCCGGTAGCGCAGGCTCAACACTGCCCCCGTGCGGCTCTCGAGGCAATTAGAGAAGAGGCGAAAAAGGCTTTTTTCCAGGTCCCTGACGTACAAAAGCCACAAAAAGCTTTTACTAACATCACTCAGGAGTCTCGAGAACCTTACATGCAGTTTATTGGTAGACTAAAACAGGCTTTGGAACGTCAAGTAGATAATGCGGAAGCTCGGGATATATTGTTAACAAAACTAGCTGTTGAAAATGCTAATGTTGATTGTAAAAGGCTACTGAAGTCTCTTCCCAACCCGAACCCCACTCTGGTGGAAATGGTGGAAGCATGTAACCGAATCGGTACGGTTGACCACAAGTTTGAAGCTATGGCTGCTGCTTTTGTAGCGATGCGTGGTGTGGGAAATTGCTATGGTTGTGGTAAGCCTGGTCATCTAAAGAGAAATTGTCTTGCTCGGGCTGCGGGGAATAAACAACAACCTCCTGGTCCCAGAGTTTGTTCGAAATGTCGGAAAGGGTGTCATTATGCTAATCAATGTCGATCTAAGTATGATTTCCAGGGACAACCGATACAGGGAAACCGACCGCGGAGCGTGGGGCAGCGACGCGCGCAGACACAAGTGCCACAGCTGACATTTCAACATCCTCGGAGAGAAGCACCGACACCTCAAGTCTCTGTCCAGCAACCTCAGGCAGCGCCGGACTGGACCTGGCAACCTCACACACAGTAACACTGCTCGATTCATCGGTTCATTTATTATCAACAAATGTCAAAGGACCATTACCCCCCGATACACAAGCTCTGTTAATTGGTAGGTCTTCCACAACATTGTCTGGTCTCTTTGTTTTACCAGGTGTTATTGACTCTGACAGTGTGGATGAAATCAAAATCATGGCACGGACTCCATTTCCACCTTGTACGATACCTCAGGGTAGTCGAATAGCGCAATTGATTCTGATTCCAGCAAGGGTAAACTCTCTCATCACTGATCATCCTCCGCAGAGGAGAGGAGGTTTTGGATCCACAGGGTTACCTCACATTTTGTGGGTACAATCCATTTCTCCACAGCGACCTATGTATCAGTGTACCCTTATTTACAATGACCAACAAATAGCACTAAATGGGATCACTGACACTGGAGCTGATGTCACAGTAATTTCTCAAGCCAAATGGCCTCCGCAATGGCCACTGACTAATGTCTCTCAGACACTGGCTGGGATAGGGGGGACCGGTAACAGTCGTCAGAGTTTGGAACTAATTCGAATTCAAGGACCAGAGGGACATGTGGCTTCTGTTAAACCTTTTGTGCTGCCTGTCCCTATGGTTTTGTGGGGATGTGATATATTGTCACAATGAGGAATGTCTATCCGTACACATTTTTAGATGGGGCCATTGAAGTGCGCAACACCCTAAAAATAACCTGGAAATCTGATGTTCCTATTTGGGTGGATCAATGGCCCCTTCCTTTGGAAAAACTTCGCGCACTTCAAAACTTAGTCTCAGAACAAGTGTCCCAAGGACACATTGTACCTTCTACTAGCCCATGGAATTCACCGGTTTTTGTTATTAAAAAACAAACTGGCAAGTGGCGCTTGCTCCATGATCTCAGAAAAATTAATGATGCTATGGAAGATATGGGAGCCCTCCAACCCGGGCTCCCGTCCCCAACTATGATCCCTCGACATTGGCATCTAACTGTCCTAGATCTTAAAGATTGTTTTTTCAGTATCCTGTTACATGCAGATGATGCCCCGAAATTTGCCTTTTCAATTCCAAGCATCACCATGCAAGCTCCGTTGCAGAGATATCAGTGGGTTGTACTGCCACAAGGTATGAAAAATAGCCCTACAATGTGTCAATGGTACGTTGCAAAAATACTCAGTCCTGTCCGAAATGCTATGCCTACTGTGTTATTGTATCATTATATGGATGACCTTTTAGTGGCAGCACAACATCACGAAGTCATGGAGAAAGCTGTAGCCCTTGTCACAGATGCCGTGAATTCGGCAGGTCTCTCTATAGCACCAGAAAAGGTCCAGAAGTTTCCCCCTTGGAAATATCTGGGCTGGCGAATAAGAGCACAAACTATTGTTCCTCAACCATTGCAGATCAATACCAATGTAAGAAACCTGCATGATGCACAAAAATTACTGGGAACAATAAATTGGGTTTGACCACTATTGGGAATTTCTAATACAGACTTGGGTCCTCTGTTTGACCTACTAAAAGGGGACACTAATCCTTGTTCTCCACGTGATCTTAACTCTGAAGCAGATACATCTTTACAAAAGGTTGCCTCAGCTATTGCTTCTCGACAGGCCCACCGATGGGCCCCTGAACTACCTTTTTACTTGATTATTTTAAACCCTGTACGACAGCCTCATGCCCTGATATTTCAATGGGACCTTCAGAACTCAGACCCCCTGATATTTCAATGGGACCTTCAGAACTCAGACCCCTTGTTAATTATTGAATGGATCTTTTTACCTAACCAGTCTACAAAAACTATTTTGACACAACATGAAATGTTTGCCTCTCTGATTGTTAAAGCTAGATCACGCCTGTTAACCTTATCAGGGAAGGATTTTGTCTGTATTTGTCTGCCAATAACAACAGTATACTTACAATGGCTTTATCATCAATCAGACACCTTTGTTACGGCACTTGCTGACTATACAGGTCAAATAACTTCCCATCCACCTTCACACAAACTGTGTAACATTGACTTTAGTCTGATGTTAAAACCCAAAAGAAGCAAACAACCTTTACAGGCACTTACTGTCTTTACAGATGGATCAGGCAAATCACATAAATCTGTTCTGCTATGGTGGGATGATCAGCGGAGACGATGGGACTCGGACATAGAGACAGTCTCCGGTTCACCTCAGATAGTAGAACTGAATGCAGTTGTTCGTGTTTTCCGAAAATGGAACGTACCACTCAACCTTGTTACTGATTCAGCTTATGTTGCAGGTATTGTTACACGAGCCGAAGCTTCTGTGCTGCGGAATGTTTCACATTCACAACTTTTTACCCTGTTACAGGAACTTATTTTCCTTTTGGACTCTCGATCTGCACCTTATTTTGTTATGCATATTAGGTCTCACACCTCACTACCTGGTTTTCTTGCAGAAGGCAATCGACGAGCTGATCTATTGATGTTACCAGTTCAAGTACTGCCAGACCACATTGCACAAGCTAAACTAAGTCACTCTTTTTTCCATCAAAATGCTGGAGCTCTTAAACGACAGCTTGACCTTCCTTCTCAACAAGCGTCAAATATTATTGCTGTCTGTCCTGATTGTCAAAAACATTCTTTCCCATCAATTGCTGCAGGAGTTAACCCTAGAGGATTACAAAGCCTACAATTATGGCAAACAGACGTCACACATTATTCTGAATTTGGTAACCTTAAATATATCCACTCTTCCATTGATACATTTTCAGGTGCCTTGTTTGCCTCTTGTCACACAGGAGAAAAGGCACGAGATGTTCGTAGACATTTAATGCGTGCTTTTGCTATTTTGGGTATTCCCTCAAAGATAAAGACAGATAATGGTCCAACTTATGTTTCAACAACTATAAAAACCTTTTTTGCCCTATGGGGTATAACTCATATTACTGGCATTCCTCATTCCCCCACCGGTCAATCTCTCATTGAACGGTCTCATCAGTCTCTAAAACGTCTATTACAACACAAAAAGGGGGAATGGGAATGGCTATTCCGGAGGAACGGTTACAGAAAGCATTGTATATTTTTAATTTTTTAAATTGTTCTTTAATAGATAACAACCCACCGATAGTTCGACATTTTACTGCAAATACCTCCTTCAAGGCACGGGTTAAAGCCCCAGTATTGGTTTGAGATCCAGAAACAGGTAAAATTATGGGACCATATCCTCTTGTTACATGGGGAAAAGGTTATGCTTGTGTCTCCACAGAAAAAGGACCCAGATGGATCCCAGCAAAGAATGTACGACCTTTCCGTGAACCTTTACCGCAGACAACTGATACCGACACCGACCCTACAGAATGAAATAAAAACTGCGTGAGGATTTCTGTTTTGCATTAATGTCAGGTAAACAAATACAGGATGTAGCATCTAGATTTTGCTTTTTACAGCGCTTGGAACGGACAATATCGCCCTGGGTTAAACCACTTAACAAAGGTAATACGTTTGGACCAGACCAGATCCCCAACGCACTGACGGCACCGCTAGCAGATATTATCTTCCATTACATCGACTTTCAACGACACTGTCATGAACCAGATTGGACAGCGTCTCGATTTCCACAGTTATGTTGCTATGAACATGGACCATCTTGTCGACCGTGGATCAAGATTCATCGTGAACTCTGTGATCACGATCGCTGGTGAGTTGTAAGACTAAGGCACAGATGGGGTCATTGGATGTGTTCTGGGTGTAATAATCAAATATTAAGGTTTAATCATATACAGTGGGCTGAACGTTTTATGGGAAAACCTCTTTTGGAATTAGAGGGAGTTATAGGGTTAGGTTCTGAGATTTTGCCAAACTTAGTTTTTGCAAATTTTTTATCATTGATTGAAAGCCTAGAAGTACGGGCTATTGCACGGTTGTTGAATCAATATATTGTATTAGCAAGCAGAATTTATATTATTAACAAGAACATTATTGTAGGATTAGAGTGTGGACAATCAATTGCAGTGCCTCGGTCATGGACAGTACGACCAGAAGAATGGCTGGTTGTAAAACGACGATGGAAAAAGAAAAAGAGAAACAAGTGTTGTCAGTAATATGGATAATGATGTTCATACCTGGACCTTGGCCTATTGAAGGTGGCTCTTATCCCCCTTTTCTACCAAAGGTAAATGTTTGGGTCACGTTGGCGAACTTGACTGGACAGGATACTCTGTGTCTTGCTATGGCCACTCCGGATCAGCCCTTTTCCACATGTCTTGTGGGCTTACCATTAGATGAATGGCCTATACCTAGGGGCCTTCAAAGTCTTTTTCCACCCAAAAACGTATCAAAAAATGTGACAGACAATTGGGATGTATGGATACCCCATCTCCCACTGGCCACTTTGGAACCACAAGAAATTGAACTCCTTGGTTCTGTAAAAATGGATTTTTGCATAAAATTTAACTACATGGGAAAGAATCAATTTAGGGCATGGGACGTTTCCCCTACTCATCCTGTTTTTAGAAATGCAAGTATCTGGTGTAATTACACTGCTAACAACTTGTCTAAATCTAGCAATGCTCTGCTCTCACTACCTGCTGGAGTATTTTTTATTTGTGGTGATAGAGCATGGCCTGTCATTCCTTCTCATATAAAAGGAGGTCCGTGTAGCTTAGGGCGACTTTCCGTCCTGACTCCTAACACATCTATGATTTTACAACATCGCTACTCTCGAAGGACAAAGCGTGGCGTTCATGCATTTGCCTCCGATTGTGATGATAACATGCAATTTTGGTCCTTTGGCCAACGCTTTATTGCATCTCTTCTGTTGCCTGGAGCTGCTGCAGGAAAGGCTCTGGCAACATTAGATAAGCTTGGCTGTTGGCTTGCCAAACAAACTAATGCCACAAGCAGTGCCCTGTCTGGTCTTTTATTAGATGTTGATAGTGTTCGCCACGCGACATTACAAAATAGAGCTGCAATAGATTTTTTGCTTCTGGCACAAGGTCATGGTTGTGAAGAGTTTGAAGGGATGTGTTGCATGAACCTTTCAGATCATTCGGAATCAATTCATGCTAGCATCCAAAGATTGAGGGATGGAGTGTCTCATCTTCAACGAAGTGATACTTGGGATTGGTTAGATAAACTGTTCAGTGGTTGGGGCATTTCAGAATGGTTAAGAAGTTTAGTGAAGATGATTATATATGCTTTAGTTGCTTTTTTGTTTGTTTTATTACTTATACCTTGTCTTTTACAATGCTTACAAAAATTAATAACTCATTCGATTTCAGGGGTTCTTTTTGTGCAACAGGAAGGGGGAGATGTAGGACAAGGCCTCAAGGACAAGAGTCCAAGTACTGATAGCCTGATGAATAGAGACTTGTTAGAACTTGCAGGGCACAAGCCCTGGGAACCAAGGAACAAGCCAACTGCAGACCCCTGAGCCGCTACAGCTGAGGAGGCAGCCAGGCGGACAGAGAAACAAGTAGCCAGATAAGGGAACGGATGGCGCCGATATGTAATCAAGAAAGCCGCGTAGAAAGAAACTCCCTAACCTTGGAATAGGAATTATTGCTATGTCAAGATAAACTAATAAGTTCCTATTGTTCTAACGGTGTGCCTTGAATATCAACCAATCAGTGTTTTTTACGCTTAAGATTTAACCAATCAGTGTGTAATATGTAGAAGGTAGAAACATATGTAATTGTAAGAAAATCACTAATAAATGGACAACTTGCTTGCATCAAGCTGTGTCCCGTCTCTTCATTCGCTGCAGCACCTTACCATCCAGACTGGGTGGAAGCAGCTCCCCAGTGTGGCTCAATGCCCTTTCGTCCTCCACAGCCGCCATCCGGTTGTATTCCAGGGCCACATTCCCCGTGTTGGACAGCATGGAACTGAAAAGCAAGAAGGAGGAGTGAAAAGACAATGACCAATAAATACAAAGCAAGTAGAAAAGTAACACTGTATGGTGAGCTTCTGGTACCCCTTCCTTGATGCTCAGGAGTATCTTTGTCCCCAGGCAACTCTGCCACGTCTAGAGCACTGCCCTGGGCTACCCGGAGACAAAGTGTTTCAAAGTTTGGAGGTTAAAGAGGAAAGGGCAGGCATGGTGCCCAGGAGACTTAATCCAAGGGTCTTATTCTGGTCTTTACATCTCAGTTTGACATTATTTTGACTGCAAACCTGTCCTCGAGCAGATGAGGACAGGCAACACGCAATGGAAGCAAATCCATGGTTGCTGTCAGCAGAAAGGCATGGCAGAATTGAACCTTTCCTGGCACGCCTTGGCAGGACGGTGGCCACCATCTCCTGCTTGGCTTTACGTGCAGATACGCAGGCCCCAGCACCCTGCCAGGACTTGGACAGGATGAAACAATACATGATTTGTTTAAAGAGAAGAACAGCAGGTGAGACTGAACACAAAGCCCTAGAAGGGACTCGAGTCCACATGTGAGGCATCTCCAGGCGCCCAGGGTGTGTGGAAGCTGAAACCTCAGAACCAGCAGGCAGCAGCACACACACCCCTGCCCCCACCCCCCGCCAGGCCTAATCACCCAGTTAGAAATTAGAAGAGGTTTATTAAGTGGCCAAACAATAAACATGTCAGTGTTTTATTTTTTGCCTTTATTGGCACTTTATTGCCTTTATTTTCACCAGACCACGAGCAGAAGGAGAAGCAGAGGCCACCAGAGAGCACGGCACAGCTCCGGCGAAGCAGGCACCAGGTCAGCCCTGGGCAAAGGCAGCTCCCACGCACGGGTCCCTGCCTGGCCTCTGGCTCTCACGGGAATGTCCTCGTCTGGAAGGGCAAGGTCTCCTTGCACTGAATCGTGTCCGTATCCAGCTTGAGCTCAGCGTAGTCGACAACAGCACTGAGGCAAAGCTCCACCTCACGGCTGCTCTCCTCCAGGACAGTGTGAGCTGGTTCTGGGTCTGTCTCGATCACCTCCAAACAGGAAAGGGAAGAATCACTGAGCAGAGCCTAGAAAGCCCGGCTGAGCAAGAGGAGGCTTTTGGCCTCCAAGATCAGCCTCGTACAGGGGCTAGAAAGGACCATT